>NC_083760.1:1799317-2099317 GCF_963514075.1 Conger conger | reverse complement strand
GATCAATGCATGAGTGAGGCCCGCTGCTACAGCTGATCCCTCGAAAGTGAGTTCTCTGCACTCATTACATGTCACAAGTTCCCCTTCTGCTGTTTCAAGGCAGCTACATTTTTTCCTAGGCTGCCCCCCCTTCTCAGGCCCCTCTATTTCTCTGGCCATGAGAAAAGTGGTATTTGTCGCAATGCTAATCCTGCACTGTCCACAGACCACTAATCTGTGCATCATTACTACTGGAGAATGCCCTGTCTGGGTTGTCATTCCCCATAGGGCGTCCCCTGGTAACCCCTCTATTTTTGGGGGTACTCTTGCCCCACCAGGTCCCTGATATCCTGGCCTTAATTCATTACATGAACACATGATGCAACAGCCTGGTCCTTTAATTTCTTCCAGCACTGGACAAGGTTTTATTAATTTCTGGCCCCCATGTTGTGCCAGGTCATGACCTTTTCTAGCTGTTAAAACTCTAAATGTTCCCTCTGTCTGTCTGACCACCTTGACCCAGACTTTAGGGAACAAGCTTTTAGGCAGTAAATATTTCTGTGATCCTATCTCCATTATATTTTCTTACACTGTGCTACTGAGGTTATTCCTCCCTTTTTTAATTCTACCGTGTTTTTATCTAACACTTTCTCTACCCTATCTATAGGTCCAAACCTCACCTTTACAGGGACACCTGGTTGTGGGCCTTGATTTCTAGTTCTGACTTGATCTCCTACCTGTAAGGGGCACAGAGGAGCGGTATTCACTACTGGTCTCCCTGTTTCTCTGGTTTCATATTCCCTTTGGAACATTTTATAAAAGGCCGTGCCCCCCCCCCGTAGTGTCATAGTCATTTATCTGCTCATGTAATTTTATGAGGTTCTGATCCCAATCCTTGCTATTACAAGTTTTAGCTATTAATCTCTTCACTGTTTGTATCTTCCTCTCTACTATCCCATTTGCTTGGGGATGATAGGGTGGGGAAAATATTCTTTCTATATTGTTTTTGATACACCATTTATTGATAAGGGTATTCTTGAAATGTGCTCCATTGTCTGATCTAATTTCTTTAGGTTTTCCTATTGCCATTACTGTGCTTTCTAGCTTGGCTAGAATCTGTCTCCCCGTACCTTGCCGCAGAGGATGGACCAGGGTGTACCCAGTGCACGAATCAACTATTATCAGCAAGTATCGGTGCCCCCCTGTGGATCGTACTACAGGACCGGCCACGTCCATGCAACTACTTCCCCAGGGTACTCCCGACCTTATAGTTAATCCAGCACTCCACAGGCCGTGTGGTGTATTAATCATCTGGCATTGTGAGCAGTTCTTAACTACTCCCTTCACTACCTCTTTCAGCTTGGGTATATGTAACCTATTCTGTTCCAACTGGTTCTTAATTACATTATAAGAGAAATGTCCATTTTCTTCATGTATTTTCCGAACCATCGCCTCTCCCTCTGTCGGAGGCACGACTTGTTTAATCCCTACTATGGGCCATTCTTCTATATGTGGGTCTGGCATATCACTGACAGCCATTTTCCCACCTATTTATAGATTGATATGTATACTATTACTTTATTAGAATTTACTGTCCTATACAGTTTTCTAATATTGTAACTTATTCTAAATTACTTCGATTCCTTTTGAGTTCGAGTATTTACGGTTTCACTACTTAGGTGCCTATCACCTTTCTCTTCAGTGCCAGTAATCAACTCGAGACCCTCGAGTAGGAATCCACTCGGACAATGCCTCAATAGGCCGTGAGCAATTCTCTGCTGCTCGAGCCCCACGTTGGGCGCCAAAATTGTCGTGAGCCACGGACCCCTTGCCGAGCTCAGACCTCACGTTCCCACGAGCAGTACCTCACAATGAGGTGTCTCGGGGACGAACTCAAGTACTCCGAACGTCCTGGAGCCCTGGTAAGTTCTACTGAACTTCCAGCCCAGTCTCGAAGTGAAGGGTGTGATGCAAATCTGGTAATCGATGTCCTGTATTCAATGTATTTCCTCTAAAGACTCTTTGTCACATATGATTATAGTAAGATATATTTTATTATAATCAATCAAAAGAATAGAGTTGTACAGATTACAGTGTACATATCATCTTTTGCAGTTTGCTAATCACATGCAAGTTACATATACCCCTCTTAGCTCTTTCTAAATTACCTTTCCACCACGATGTTTAAAAATCAAGGTACACCCTTCCTATATCCATCCTCTTTGGCCTTAGCCTTATCCTATAGCTCCCCCTTCTTGACGTTTAAAAAGAAACTATTCCTATAATATTATATTTATCTAAATATGATAATTTCTCTACATTTTTCTACTCTATATAGTATCCTAATAAGAAATAAAAGATATATAAAAGTAAACTTATAATATGTTACTTTTCCTAATTCTACAAGTAATATAGATTATAATTACCACTCCAGCTTTGTTATAATTGTTCTGCGTGGCTCTTTCTTCACCTGAGTCCGCACCGCGTACGTCACTCCTCTCTCCATATCCATATCCTGGAGTGGCGCGCAGAGGGAGCGCGCCACTCCAGCTTGACTGTCTTGCGTTGCTCTCTCTTCAACAGCTCGTAGATATCTTCTGAAGCCAAATTCTGGGATCCTGCCCTAAGGTCTAAAAACTTATCCCTTATATATCTTTTTTGCATACAAAAGTGTACCTTTTTTGATAAGAAATGCCCCCATTATGTCAAGCGGGAAGACATTTATCTTTTATATAACCTGTTTTTTAATGACCATATTAATTATTTCTGTTTTTCCAATTGTCATTTTCTCATACCTCCAAAGAACTGTCCCCAATATTTTATTTCATGGGCCCCTCTGGTTTGGGAATTTCCCCCATCTTAATATATGAGTGGAAAAACACTAGCCCTTATGTTGTTTTTAATGAACCTATTCATCACTGGTGTCTGTGTCAGTTTCATAATCTCTCCTTGACTTCCTCCAAACTTTGATTTCATGTAAGCCAGACGTTAAAGCCTGCCACCATCCCAACACCCTCTTCAGGTGCCCCTTTTTGTGGCGCCTTAAGGGATCTACAAAGGACATCCAGCTAATAGCTGAGTGTAAATCATCCGCCATTAATCATTAATTTTCTTTCGGTATTGACATCCCTTCCGTTTTCCTTATTTTTGTTTTTCTTTAGCCAGGCATTGTGCCCCTCCCCTGTAGGGTTGGGGTATTCTCAGTCAGAACTTTAACCTTGCTCCTTAAAACCCTAAATCTAAGTCCCCCGACTTCAGACTCCTCTACTGACAAGCATGGCTGCTCATTCTCTGAACCACATATTTTTCTTCTTACGGGCGTTCTTACTACCACCTCGATGGCGTGTGCGAGGGGTTAACAATGCATTCCTTTCTAACCCATCCCCCGTCAATCTCTCATCAGGAGGGCCTAGGGCCGGGTCCTCGACAATACGTCGAGCACCACAATTCATGGGACAGTGGCACATTTTTTGGTTCTCTACTCTAGCCCTTTGAGTTTGAAAGGAATCAGTGGCAATGAGGTTGAAGTGCAGACCGTGAGTTTTAATTTGAGTTTATGAACGAACGAACCGCTTAGCACCTTTTGTACATGGTACCCCAATTTCTAAGGTACAAAAAGTATTTTTCGAATTGGCTTCATAGACATAATTTGTGTCATTAGTGAATGCAGAAGAGAGCTGTTGATGTCTCGCCTTGATTCTAGACTTTGTAATTGCCTTTGGAGATTGTGTTTGGGATGTGACAACACAAGGAAGATGCAAATTAAGCTGCCGTCAGGAGGCTCAGAAATTAAAATCAATCAATCAGGATCATTGCAGTATCCCTGGGCATGCCCAAGTCAACAGTCTGGTTCATTATTAACCAGAAAAAAAAGACGGAGGAAGACCACTGAAGTGGAAGTTGTTGTTGAAGGCCCAACACCAAACTCGCTTTTTTGCTTTCCCTGACGACAGAAAGGTGGCGTATATTCAGCGCACACGTGAGACCAAGCTGTCTCCTGTCAGGCTGCTGGAGCCGGCCAGAACATCACGAACATAAACACTGTCCCTAAGACGAGCCTCGGGCCCCTGCTCCACCGCTCTTCTCCCCAATTTAGGCAGGAACTGTCAGAGTCTCCTCCTGCTCAGAGATCTCCTCTCCTCCTGCCCAGAGACAACCCCTCTCCTCCTGCTCAGAGATCAGCCCTCTCCTCCTCTGGTTCTGGTTGGCATTTATATAGCGCCTTTATCCAAAGCGCTGTACAATTGATGCTTCTCGTTCACCCATTCATACACACACTCACACACCAACGGCGATTGGCTGCCATGCAAGGCACCAACCAGCTCATCAGAACCGGCAACCCTCCGACTGCCAGACGACTGCTCTTACTGACTGCTCTTACTGACTGCTCTCCTCCTGTTCAGAGATCATCCCTCTCCTGCTCATACCACACCTTTCATTTTTGTGCCTTTTTTTCCACCTATGCGTTCAAGCGGAGGACTGGGAGGGGGGCGTGCACCCCCCCCCCCCAACCCAAAACCCACCCCCCCGGGACACCTGAGCACACAGGCACAGAGATCCCACCCCCCAACCCGAAACCCAACCCCCCGGTACACCTGAGCACACAGGCACAGAGATCCCACCCCCCAACCCAAAACCCACCCCCCCGGTACACCTGAGCACACAGGCACAGAGATCCCACCCCCCAACCCGAAACCCAACCCCCCGGTACACCTGAGCACACAGGCACAGAGATCCCACCCCCCAACCCGAAACCCAACCCCCCGGTACACCTGAGCACACAGGCACAGAGATCCCACCCCCCAACCCGAAACCCAACCCCCCGGTACACCTGAGCACACAGGCACAGAGATCCCACCCCCCCACCCCTTCATGCTGTGGTCACACAGCGGGCCAAAACAAACGCACGTCAAAACGTAAGTGGAGATGGAGGGGATAGGGACTGGGGGTGGTTGTGGTTGTAATTGAAATTGTAATTGCTGAGTGTTAGAAAGGAAATGTTTCAGTCCCCATCACATCATTATAATTTTCATCTCTAAAAATAAGAGCATCTGTTCTGACTGTGTTGGACAATCACGGGTCTTCCATCCAAGTCATGCAAAAATAAGGCGCTTTTTTAAACAACAGATGATCTAGGATGAGTGCAATGTAGTGCTGCAGGCAAGTGCAGTTATTTTTTGAAAATGCAACAGAAATAAAAACTAATTTTATGCAGTTTTCTGTTAAAATGGATGCACAGTTTAAACCTGAGCACTTGGAGGTCATAGTCATGACTCCTGACCAGCAGATGGACTGACGTCTTATGGATGAAGTTTGGCATTGCACAAGTAAGTGTATGACTATTCTAGACCACGGTTGATTGTACGAGTTACGCTGATGTTCTTCCCTTCTGTAAGTCAGGATAATATTGTCTTTAAGCCAATGCAATGCAGTGTAATGTAATGAGAAATGTCATTTTTGTTTTTAAACTTTTTTTATTTTTTATTTTAGTTTATGAGCCCAAAAGAAGCCTATTAGGCAATTTGGTTTCTCCCATTGAATTATGTCTGATTTGACTTCATCGTTAGCTTGCATGTGTACCCTTGTATCTCAGTATCTTAGCTTAGATTACCTTGCTACCTATACAACAGTGACATCCATCGAATGCCTGATAATCATTCCTACACACTCCGCACACATCTCCTTAGCACCCCAACACACATCCCACTAGTTCTGACCAATTCCCATTGCTGTGGTGTTTGTGTGTAACCTGCACATTTAAATATAACTTTTATTAGCTTCAATCCTGCATACAGAGACACTGTAGGACGTGGGGGTTGAGTAGCACTGCTCTGTCGCCCAGGAGGACTGTACTTCCAAATGTTACCAGAAGAGGGCGCTGTTTTTTTACATTTAAAGCTCAGGAATTCTCTGTTTCCTAAATGACAGTTTATTTTGAATGAAATGTGAAGAGACTGGCAGTGGGAAATAACTTTATATTATAATTATATATTTATATTATAGCTGATTTGCTGATTTAGCCCTTTTTAATGAAAATCAGAATCTCTTACAGGACGTTCACTGGGGTCTTTCCAGAACGTTCACTGTGGATTCTGGATACACAGGCACACAACCATACACTCACACACATACATGCACAACCACACACACACACATATGCCCATGCACATGCTCATCAAAAAGGTGGTTTACCTGTACGACATTGGCTCAGGAGGTAAGAGGTATATGGTGTGTGTGTATGGTCATCTGGCGGTTGCCAGTTCGATCGAGGCTGTCAAAGTGTCCCTGAGCAAGACACCCAACTCCCAAATGCTCCTGACAAGTTGGTCGGTGCCTTGCATGGCAGCCAATCATAGTTGATGTATGAGTGTGTGTATGAATGGGTGAATGAGAAGCATCAATTGTACAGCGCTTTGGATAAAGGCGCTATATAAAGGCGCTTACCATTTTACATGTCCTTGAATAATATGCAATTTATAACATGTTAATGGTATTAATTAGACACTGTCCTGTGTTTCATGTAAATACAACATTAAAGTCAATATTTGGAATGGAATGTAGTTTCTATGGAACAGCAAAATATTCTCTCAGCAAGTTAACATGGCTTCTGGGTGTTCATCCACACAGCAGACCCAAATTTAAGCCCCAGGCTTTAATACAGCCAGCGCCCGGGGATGTGAGTCTAAACTGAGACGGGTGCGTGGGGGTTGGACCCAAAATGCACGACTCAGAAACAAAGGTTAGATAAAGTCCCATCAGGGCTTTATTCGGGACGAATCCCAGGAGCGTAGTCACAACAAGCAATGTCCATACACGTAGATCCAGCCAAACAAATATTAAACAAACAAACAGCACGGTGTCGAGGGAAGAGGCAAACATGCAGGGAGGTCCGGTAGCAGGAGAGCTGTCAGCGGGGCAGATGTACAGGCGGACGGCAGGCAGAGTCGTAGTCGAGGGCGATGCGGAAGTCGAAACCATAAAACAATCAGCGAGGCAAAACTACAAAGACGGTAGGCGAGGACGTGGTCAAAAACAAACAATGGTCAACGAAACAGAAATCAATAACGATGGTCGGTAAACCAGGCTTGGCTCTTAACGTGAATCAATCAGAAAATAATTCTCAAGCGTTGCGTAGTAAAACTAGAGGCAGACAATTTCGCGAAGAACAGTTGCGCGACTGGGCTATAAATGCGGGTGTAGACAGGTGTAGACAATTAGTTAGATTGTAGCAAGGAAATGGAAAACAGGTGCGATGGATGACAAGTTTAACAAGGAGATTAGTAATCGTTAGTAATAAACCTATCCTGCCCTAGCATTAGTAAATTAGTAAATGACATGCACGAGAAACGTAAGGTAACATGAACACATGATTAGTTTTGTTAGTTTCTACCCAATCCTGATCTAGCATTAGTCGTTTTAGTAAATAGACAAATGGAAACAATTAGGGAGTGAATGACAGAAGGAGCGAGAGAGAAAAGGCGGAACGCAAGGTTTGCGGAAAGACATGTAAAAGTGTATGCATAAACAACGACCAGTTAACGTAACAATAAACATAAATCAAAAAAAAAATTAAAAAAGGAAACTAAGACGATAACCATTCAACATAACAAGGTAATATAATCGTAACGAAACATAACTAGACATGACGAGAAAATAAATCGTAACAAGAAATAAACTAAACAACATGAGTGTGTGTGTGTGTACATGTATATGGTGTGTGTGTGTGTGTGTGTGTGTGTGTGTTTGGGACAGAGAACAGTGAGTGTGTGTGTTTGTGTACATGTATATGGTGTGTGTGTGTGTACATGTATATGGTGTGTGTGTGTGTACATGTATATGGTGTGTGTGTGTACATGTGTACATGTATATGGTGTGTGTGTGTTTGGGACAGAGAGCAGTGTGTGTGTGTGTGTGTGTGTGTATGTATATGATGTGTGTGTGTACATGTATATGGTGTGTGTGTGTGTGTGTGTGTGTACATGTATATGGTGTGTGTGTGTGTGTGTGTTTGGGACAGAGAGCAGTGAGAGCAGCTGGAAGACAGAATGCTGACGTTCTGCATCAGATGTTCTGCGGCAGACGTTCTGCGTGAGACATTCTGTGGTGGGTGTGTGTTGACTCACAGGGCCCCTCTCCCATGTTCATCACACTGGTTAAGAGCAGAGGCAGGCGAAGGGGGAGCATGTTCATCACATTGGTTAAGAGCAGAGGCAGGCGGAGGGGGAGGGGGGTCAGAGAAGGGGAGTTGCGTGTCGATGAGTGCCGGCGGCACCCTGATGTTTACAACCGAGAAAACTTTAAACTGTCCGCGCCGGACACCCCACAGGAGCAGGAGAGCCCCGGCCACGGCAGGAAACATGAAACCATCATTCTGTGTCCTGTTATAGTCGGCCAGTTTGCAGGTTCTTTGGCACGAGCTGAAGTGAAATATCATCGTAGAAATACGCTCACACAAAGGTATAGAGGGTGCTGCAGTCTACCCTCATCAAGAGCAGAAACCAACAACATAGTTTTTTTAGAGTAGCATTTAAAGCATCGATGGCAAAAAAAAAAAAAATTGAAACCTATGTAAATGTTTGAACCTTGATCTGAGTAGCAACCTCCTTTATTAACTATGGTAGTTGCTTGAGCCTTATTAAACTGCAATGTACAAATAAAAGCATGTCGTTGAGCCTTTCTGTCATGGAATGACCATATCAGTGCCAGATTCATGCACTCTCAGCCAATGATGTGGCAACCTCTGCTTTCTACAAGACACAAATTACCTACCGTCTGGTTATAGTGTGTTACATTGTTTGTAAACTGGGGCTACACTACAATTAATTACGGCTATCTAAGATATGAATTGTGTTTGAATTTGATAAAAGGATGGAATGTGTGATTATATGTTATTATTATCATTATTAGCTAATGCAGCGTCATGCTGGGATACTATAATTATGAGTGAGAAAAGTTGGCTGTCATCTGCGGCGAGATGGAAGAATATTACATCTTTTCTGCCTTTGAAAACATCTCCCTGTGTTCATGTTCGTGGATACTACCCGGGGAGGACGTCACATGAACAGGACCCCAGGCATGGTGCTTTCAGTGTGGGAGAGCGCGAGTCTAAGACCAACCCCGCAGACTGGTGTCACAAACTCACAAAGACCAGAACCTTCCACACTCACCCTCAGCTCAGATACTCAGTCAATGTTCACTTCCTTTTAAACTTCTTAAACCAAAATTAGAGACATGCTCACTTGCAAAGTCACAAGCTGAACCATCATTAATCACCAGTGGTGTAAACATAGAAGCAGTAGCTGTGTTTTTTTTTAATAAACATTTATGCTACGTCATGTTCGCGATAATCCAGGACTTTCATTCAGTGACAAATTATCCTCCTCTTAAAAATCAGTAAACATTAGGGGACTAACAATCCTTTACACTGATGTATACCATGAACTACTACAGTGGAATTAAATTATTAGCAAGTTATTATTTAACGTCTATGTCTCTCACCCTCCGTATAATGAAATACTCATAGTGTTGCAAACTCATTTTAAATGTGAAATAGTGAAATGTTTTCTTGTGATTTGGAATTCAAAAGGTATTTTAAGATGCTGACTGGGAGTTTTGCCAGTATAAAACCATGGATAAAACCTCAGTCAGGTTAAGCCGTAACCATATTGAAGTAAATGTTAGTATTTCTGCAGACACATGTGGGTAGTAACCATGACAGTAAATTCTCTCTTTGTAACCGGCGGAGATAAAATATTACGTAATTCATTGGTTAGAAATTACTTCCATTCTCAATCAAAACGTTTTATAACAGGAACTTCTTATTTCAACTCTGTTCAATCAGCAACCCTTTCTGTGGACCAGGAAATACTCTGGGCCTCGTGCCCGGAAATATCTTTGTAAAGTTTCAAATGGCATGTCGCCATCTGCTGTTTAAACCTGCTGCGTGTAGTTGAACGTTACCTGAATATTTATTCTGGCGCTACGTCTGAAATTAGCTGACAATTTAGAATGCCAAAACGGTATTAGTATGTCCATACTTGCATAAAATAGTATACTAAACCCACATGTTTTTTGTTTTTTTCTCTTTCAAAAGATTAATGTCAAAAGGATTCGATAACAGATTTATGTAGATGCGCAATGCTATGAAAAAGTCGTTTTCGCCCATCCAGGTTGTCCAAAAGTCATATTAGACAAAGGGAACCTGAAAAAACACAGGACACATTAAAAATATATATATTACTTAATTAGGCGGCACGGATGGTGCAGTGGGTAGCACTGCCGCCTCACAGCAAGGAGGTCCTGGGTTCGAGTCCCCGTCGGCCGGGGCCTCTCTGTGCGGAGTTTGCATGTTCTCCCCGTGTCTGCGTGGGTTTCCTCCGGGTACTCCGGTGTCCTCCCACAGTCCAAAGACATGCACGTTAGGCTGATTGGAGAGTCTAAATTGCCCATAGGTATGAGTGTGTGAGTGAATGGTGTGTGTGCCCTGCGATAGACTGGCGACCTGTCCAGGGTGTATTCCTGCCTTTCGCCCAATGTATGCTGGGATAGGCTCCAGCCCCCCTGCGACCCTGATCAGGATAAGCGGGTTCAGATAATGGATGGATGGATATTACTTAATTAATTTAATGGAAAATGTATCAAACAACCATGATAAAACGTAATGGGCCCCTTAAATGTAGTAAGTGGTTTCACCACTTTTAGCCTGTAATTTGATATAATTACATTACATTACAGTCATTTAGCAACCTTATATCCTTCACAGGTGGAGGTTCGTGTAGGACTTTTGACTATATACTGTGTTATCTTCTACTTCCCTGTTTGCCACCTTCTGATCCTTGCCTGTCCTTGCCCATCTGCCAATATTTCTATTGGAAATACTTCCGAGTTCGCTACTGGTTCGATTGTTCTGAAGCCTGACATTTAGTAGGTGTTACTTCTGGCTTCATATTCAGTGCCAGGTGCTACCCAGTTTATTGTACTCTAAGGTGCAGGTGTGGGAGTCAAGCTTGTTCTCCATGACTATTGTAACCTGTCATTAGAGGATTCGAGGAGCTTAAACTAAGCCAGGAGGAATTTATGGCTAGCCAAAATAAACTGGAGGGATTTCCTGCCTTCACAAATCAGAAGGGTGCATTCTGATCACTTCATTCAAGGTATAATCTAGCCAGATCAGATTGATTAATACCAGTGTTGACAACTAACGTTAATGTTAGTATCCCGTTAGTAAAGCTGGGTAACATTAGTCGGCTGGTTAACGTTAGCTAGCGTTCACAAACTTACGTGAACGTTAGCAGAGAGAGATCCTTATTTCAAAGGAGCACACTAGCCACTCTGCTAGTAATCTTGATTTGTCTTTCATATGGCTAAACAGCTCTGTGCCTCTAATAAATGTGTTGTAAGATTAATCAGCTACATTTATGATATCTCCCCTTTATTTCCAGGCAAATCGATGTGGCTTTAAGTTTTGTTTTATCCATGTGCTATGGACTATTTTTCTCTTCATGTGAAGAAAAACGGTTTCGAAATGTGCTAGCACTAATTCCCGATGCCCGCACACACAACATGCAAGTCAATGCTTTAAATTAGATTTTATTTGATGCGCTACAAACAAAATCAAACAGTAAATCGACTTAAAGAAAGAACAGGAGTAGAACTCCAGCAGGTGTTGCGTACATGAAAAGCAGGAAATAAAACTTGAGCCCAAGATTGATTTCTTTACCCAATTTCTTACAGACTACTCTGGGCTAAAATGACCAGCCTTAAATGTGGTATCAGCCACATTAGCGGGAGAAAGCAAAGCGTTCACTTCCACTTCACAGAGCTGAAGGTAGTTCTTTCCTGGAAGATGCACCGTCACGTAGCGTCCCACCATTAGCCCGGGACAGGGAAAGGTTTTAGTCTCTCCTGCTCTCATAGTTTCAATCTTGCTGCACCTGCAAGAGGGAACAGAACAAAATTGCTAAGTGGCTCATTGACTTTGGTCTTATTTTGAATAATAATTGTCTAATTATTAATAGTCCTAACTATGAATATGATGCTGCCTCGGTTACAGTAGCTAGCGTGTGATGAGGGGGAAGCTTATCATGCGGATGGGCTGGTAATGGAAATGATCTGTCAGTGTGAGCAGGTCTGTACTCTGGTCTGTACTGCAGAGTTAAAGTGTGGGCAGGTCTGTACTTTGGTTTGTACTGCAGAGTTAAAGTGTGAGCAGGTCTGTCCTCTGGTCTGTACTGCAGAGTTAAAGTGTGGGCAGGTCTGTACTCTGGTCTGTACTGCAGAGTTAAAGTGTGAGCAGGTCTGTACTTTGGTCTGTAGTGCAGAGTTAAAGTGTGAGCAGGTCTGTACTCTGGTCTGTACTGCAGAGTTAAAGTGTGGGCAGGTCTGTACTCTGGTCTGTTCTGCGGAGTTAAATTGTGGGAAGGTCTGTACTCTGTACAGAGGGGGCTGTTGGCAGCACTCTCTCTCTCTGAAGGACACACTTATCTGCTCTGCCCCAAATAGAAAGAGGGCATTGCAGAGGTGAGACAGACATTATGAAGATGACCAGGCATTTCAAAAAAGTGTTTGTAAATATGAGGCTCTGCGTGTAAAGATGGCTACTGACCGTGCATTATTGATGCCGTTGTTCTCCAGGGAGTCGCCGATGAGGATCTGAGCTCCACCGATCCTTTCTGCACAGCAGTCTCCTCGGGTGGTGATGGTGACGGAGGTGATTAAGTAGGACTTCAGCAGGTCCACCCTCCACCAGGCGTTGGGACCGATTGCGGTGTGGGCACAGGACCCATGCCTGGCATCAGAATCTCGGTTTCCATCAATGGCATAGGCTGCCAGGCTGAACACTGCCCCAGGGCCTGATGGAAGCCTTGATTGAGTGGCCTTGCCGCGTAAAGCCACGTTCTCTGCAGGGGGAAATTAACACAATTGAGCCAACATGGCTGTAAAATGCTGTTACTTTATTAGCACCCTGGACAAACTCTGTGTCCTGTGCAACTGCAGCAGTACTGTGAAATTACCCATCATGCCTTTGGGTGTTCAGCCAATTTCTCCACGGCAGAGGCTGTAAGTCACTGGCCATCGGATCACTTTGGCTCATTGGGTTTATGAGTTGGAGGGAAAGGTTTGTCAGGCATAATATGAGTCTGATATGTGAAGCTGGCTTTCATGCTTAAACGTTTAGTGAACCAATAACATGAAGTTAAATTCCACAAGGTCTGATATTACTTCAGTTAAATCATGTCAGTGGCAATAGTATCTGACTTGAATTGTACTTATATTCAAGTCGTAAAAACATTTGCCTTTGGTCAACATTTCCAAACTCCAATTTTTTTATCTCACTCAGAACATTAATTTCAGACAACTGATCCAAATAGATATGGATAAAGATTGATGAAGACTTTTTCAGCAAAACACCTGTACACTTTCATGTACAGGTAATTTCCATGGCAGTGCATTTGCATGGGGTGAAGTGTACCTTCTGTAAATCCTGGAGGAACTGAGCCTGACTTGACGGCTGAAAGTGCCAAGATCTGAACAAGTAAGATTATCACCTTCATCCTGGAAAAGAGGGGAGAGATTATTGAGCAGAGACCAAGTACATTTTGGAAGTATTCTGGGGAAAATGTACATTTCACAAGTCAAATCTTCAAACAAATATTGAGTTGACATGTGGTTCTACGTGGTGCATCCTCAATTTAATTCATGAATTTGACACAACAGATTTTTCTTCCAATGCAAAGCATTATGAAGGTAATGTGTGCTAGCTAACTTAGCTTAAGTAACCAGATAGCCAGCATGAACCACCAATGATGAGACCCTTGAAGGAACATAACTCTTGAACATATAAAATATTTTTTTACAAAGAGATGAATTCAATGTGAAGATCACGGGTTACCCCATTTAGGGTTAAGCAATTTATAAACATAGGACACAACATTGCGTCATGGCTACATTTTCTCAGAGAAATAAACAGTGAAACTGAGCACAGCTAATGTTCAATTAAATGGTTGAAAGCTTTCAAAAGCTTCATCATTAATTTTGGTCAGATTGCTAATAGAGAGCTTTTCAGGTGGATCTGCAGGTAGATCTAGTCTGTAAACTCACCTGTCAGTAAGGCAGCAGGTTCACAGGTAGATCTCGTCTGTAAACTCACCTGTCAGTAAGGCAGCAGGTTCACAGGTAGATCTATTCTGTAACCTCACCTGTCAGTAAGGCAGCAGGTTCACAGGTAGATCTCGTCTGTAAACTCACCTGTCAGTAAGGCAGCAGGTTCGCAGGTAGATCGTTGGTAGTTATTTGGTCTCCAGTGCAACGTACCCTCTTAAATACCCCAGAATGGGAGTGCACTCCCTACAGATCTGAAACTGAGGACAAATATTTGTGCAATGTGTGAGGTGTAGGATGACCCAGGAAGTTTGTGCTGATGTGTTTATCAGGGGCCTAGTCAGAGCACCCCTCCCCCTCCCTCAGTCAACCAGTTCCAGTATGATGAGCAAGGAAGGCCAATTTCGTAACCAGTGTCAAACCTCTGGACACATTCAGCGCTTTTGCCCACGACGGAGAAATCAGCCTTCTTCTCAGCCGCCTTTAAACTACTAATCCCCTCTGCCAGAGGCCACAGATGAGGGCGACAGGCGACATTGGCTAAGATCTGTTGGCTGCCAGTCGGAGGGTTACTGGTTCCATCCCACCCTAGGTGTGTCGAAGTGTCCCTAAGGAAGTCACCTAACACTAAAATGCTCCTGATGAGCTGGTCGGTGCCTTGCATGGCAGCCAATCGCTGTTGTTGTGTGAGTGTGTGTGTGTGAATGAGGATCATCAGTTGTACAGCGCTTTGGATAAAGGTGCTATATAAACGCCGACCTTTTACAATGTGTGCAGAGAGGCCTCAGTGGAGACTGGCCAGTTGTCAAGGTAATGATGTCAGGAGAAGATAGTCCCTTTATCCTTCATACAGGCTCACAAGTCTCCATGCTCAAACAAAGCACATTCCGTCAATTATTTGGTGAGCTGGGAGCCGGCCTCCAAGGCCCCTCCGCTTGGCTGAGGCTAAAGGCAGCCGATGGCCAACAGGCTCCTTGTGTTGGCTGAGGCTAAAGGCAGCCGATGGGCAACAGGATCCTTGTGTTGGCTGAGGCTAAAGGCAGCCGATGGGCAACAGGATCCTTGTGTTGGCTGTATGGAGGTAAATCTTGGCACTGGCACCACTCTACTTCCAAAATGTGGCATTATTATTGTGAAAGATCATTGTCTCCTACAGACACCAGGCCTCTTGGGAGAGAATATTATCCGAGGCAGCTGGAGGATGACACGTTAAAGACCGGACTAGCCCTCCACGCCAACCCAGTGGGCCAGCAAGCGTGCAGAGAAGCGCTGGCTATCCGCCTGCCTCCAGGTTTACCCAATCAGATGGTGAAGTGGGGTATGTGTGTGCACTGTACAATATTATTGCCCCACCTAAGCAGGAAGTAGTATTCATGGGAAGGGTTTGGGGGGGCGCTGGAGGACACTTGTACCTGGACCTGGTGGAGCCATTGTCTGATCAAGCCAAGCAAGACTGTTCCTGACTAGTGGCCAGGGCTGTGGTCCACGCTGAGGGTGGTAGGGTGCCAGTGAGGCTGAACACTCTGGGTACAGCGCCAGTATACCTGAAACGGCATCAAAAGGTTGCCTGCTTGTCCCGAGTTATTGTTGCACACTTGAATAATGACACTTTGTGATATCCAGGTGCTCATATTTTATTGTATTCTGCAACAACACATGAAAATAATGTCCAGCAAACCCCAAGTGATGTCTACATCCCAGCGGGCCTGAGTGGAGCAGACCATACCCCAGAACAGACACAGCAGGTAAATGCTTTTCTATGCGAGCACAAAGAGGTGTTCTCCATGTCTGCCCATGACTGTGTACAGGCCGATGCAGTGTTTCACCCAATCTCCACAGGGCAGGCACCACTGACAAACCCAACCAAATCTCTACCAGGAGGTGCGTACATTGATCCAAGGCATGTTGGAGGCAGGAGTGATCCGCAAGACCACCAGCTCTTGGGCATCACCTATAGTCTCAGTGCCCAATAAAGATGGCACTTTAACGTCTTTCATAGATTATCGTAAACTCAACATTGTAACCTCCAAATATGCCTTCCCCTGGCCCCGCGATAGAAGAGTCTTGCACTCTGCTCTTGAAGGGCAGGTTCTTTTCCACCCTCGACCTCACCAGTGGATACTGGCTGGTGCCATCGCACCCCAGTGACTTTTACTCACGGGGCTCTATGAGTTCAGTAGAATGACGTTTGGGTTGAGTAATGCCCCTGCCACTTTTCAGAGGCTTATGCAGTCACATCCGGGTGATCAGAACTTCCAGTCTCTTTTGATCCATGTTCCTGATATTATTGTGTTTAATTGTATCATTAAATCAATTGGCTAGAGCCAATGAAACATTTGAAAAAAGCCTGGGCATATGCACACATTTAGTAAAATAACAGTGCTGTGCTTTTTGAAGAAAGCAAGACTATCTTTTCAGGAAATTAATAAATATATAAATAGTCAATTTTCATTTTCAAGTCCTTCTCTGAAGATTCTGCACCATATTTTTTTCTGGCTTTACCCTCATTCCACATTCTCTGTTCACATTCCACAGTGGTCATGGGCAAGGTCATCTGTGATATACTGCCTCATGCATCATTTCAGCAAATGCTTCTCTGGCCTCTCACTGCTGCTGCAAAGCTAGGTGATCCGGTTTCATTGGAGGAAGTATACGGATGGATTCACACCTTGAACACCATAAATAAAGGGAGGTCACCAG
Source organism: Conger conger (assembly GCF_963514075.1). Lineage (NCBI taxonomy): Eukaryota > Metazoa > Chordata > Actinopteri > Anguilliformes > Congridae > Conger > Conger conger. The sequence continues at coordinate 2,082,538 of NC_083760.1, read as the reverse complement.
ATAGACATGTGCATAGGCATGTGATGGCAAACATTCTGTTTGTGTTCTGCCGTCTTGCGCCATCTGCTTCTATGCTAGGTGATCTGGTTTTCATTGGAGGAAGTATACAGTTGGATTCACACCTTGAATAAAGGGAGATCACCTGATAGATATGTTATGTGATGCCATCTGAACTGATCACAAGATGGGGGCATGTCAATTCTTCACAATGTTCCAGAGGCAAACATTCCCTGTTTGTCCTGGTTGGTGTGCTGTCTGTTGAACGTCTTGGTCCAGTGAACTTCCTGGTGAGAGTCATTATCTGTGGCGAGTGGCTGGCCAGACAAATGGACCCAGCGATGACTCATCCAGGAAGTCACACATGATCCCAGAAGGCCTAAACATAGGGACCACCGTGAATCACAATTTCTAATGCAAAAAATGTCCTGTTATTTTTCTGAATTTGCACAAAATCAAAGTGCAATTGAAGACTTAAACAAATATCTCCTTGCCACAGGTTGTGTAAGGGTTGGATTAAAGGCTCAAAATAATAAACTCATTCACCAGCTCCCAGCCCGGATCTCCTGTCTCCGGTTACTTTTCTGAAGAATAATGCATAGTCAAAGCTCAACTGAACAAATATTATATCTATTTGCCAAAGCTTAGATACACAATGGGTCAACATATCGCCTATATAATGAGCACAGACCACACATCGATATCAGAGTCTCTGCTGAATTCAAGGTAAGCTTTCTCATATGTGTCATTTGTGGGGCTTCCGTTTGATCTGGATTTTCAAGTTATTAATGTGATATGAATTTATGCAGGTTTGGAAAAATCATCCAGTATACTATTTTGCACTGCTCCGAGTTTAGTTTAAATGACATTCCCAGGTTTCATGGGTATCTGATGGAAACAGGGTGTGCAGTGTTTAGTAGTGGTAATAATGTTATATAGTTAGCTTATCCATTCTATTGGCTCTCACGAACATGCCCAACTACAACCGTCCATTTGTAACTGGCAGGCATTTATATAGCGCCTTTATCCAAAGTGCTGTACAATTGATGTTTCTCCATTCACCCATTCATGCACACACTCAAACACCGACGGTGATTGGCTGCCATACAAGGCCCCGACCAGCTCGTCAGGAGCATTTGGGGGTTAGGTGTCTTGCTCAGGGACACTTCGATACAGCCCAGGCGGGGGATCGAACCGGCAACCCTCCGACTGCCAGACGACTGCTCTTACTGCCTGAGCCATGTCGCACAGGGAAAATGTAACATAGTTGCAGAGAAATGTGTTACCCCCATCCATGTGTAAGATAATTCAGTATAATTTCAGCTCATCAAAGAACTGACTACCGGCATGTTATTGAAGTGATGACTATTTTAGCGAATCACGTTACATTTCCAACGGTGTATAATTTGTTAGGCTTGCATAAAACAACACAGCATTTTTTCGCCAGCGTAACATTTCAAAAACACTTCTTGAGATTTTATGCCAAAAAAGGTTGATGTTTTACAACAAAAAAAATATTTTGGATTGAATACTTCTGAGATGTTCTATATTCTATGTTCTATGTTCTATATTTAGATGGGCATCTAAATATATTCTCTAAACATTTTATTATTATTCAGTATGCTTATAAATAAAGGTTTTGGGAATTTTTGATTTAAATCACTACCTTACTAATTGCCTCTCCAGTTTCAATTCTGTTCTGTAACTCTGCCTCCCTATTCTATCACTGATTACTTGTTTAGTTTCAGCGAAGTATTCGCACCTGTCAGAGATCTCTGCCTCTCCTGATTCTCTGCAAATAGTCTACTCTCTAGTCTGGAGCCATTTGTATTACATGTGTGTCTTTGTGAATCCAGTCCGCGTTTTCATTTCCCCCTCGTTATTGTGCTATCACCCTTTCAAGTGCTCACCTGATGTTCAGTTCAGGTGAGACACATCACTCCCATGCCCCGCCTAGTTTGTCTCATTCCCCTGTGTATTTATACCTGTCCTTTTCAGTTGCACACTGCTGGTTCATCTTGTCCTGTTTTCTGAGTCCCGAGCCCTTTATTCCTTCCCCCAGTTCTAGCCTCCTTATTTCCTTGCCCTTGTTCCTGAGTCCTTGCCCTTGTTTATCTGGATTTCCGGTTTTGACCCCTGCCTGCTTCCCTGGACTCTTCTTTGGTTGTTGTGGATATCGGTACCTCTGCCTTGTTGGACTGACCCCCTGGTTTTTGACCTTGGCCTGTTTTTTGACTCCACTCTGTCTACCCCTGCTTTTGCAATTAAACCTGCCATTTTTTCGGCACCCCTGTCTGCTTTAGGTTCTTCTGTTCTCCCCGGCATTCATGTTTGTAGATAGCACTCATTTACAAATCCCAACTAACATAGAATTTGTTCAGTACCAATTATATTAACACACTAATATGTTTATTGTAGGGGTCCTCGCACGGGACTCCAAATTATGTAGGGTCCTCGCACGGGCCGCCAAATAACGCAGGGATTTTACTCTCTACGAAACCGGGGCGCCAGTTAAATGTTGTGTAGCAGTATAACTACATATTATAATAAAATTACTATTATCAGAAATATCTAACCACAAATTTAGTATTTTAATTAATAATTAAAATAACCAATATTAATGATTAAACATACCGATAACCTGAAGGTTGGAAGTTCTTCGAAAGACTGCTTTAACTCGGCTCTCATGTCTATGATATTCCAAAACGGACACCGGGGTTTAATAAAATATATTTATTAAACAAACATACAAACACATAACAGATAAACGAACGGGAATTAGCAGAGAAATTTAGTTGGGTATGTGTGTGTGCGTGTGTGTGTGGCGCGCTTGAACAAAGGAAAGGTGGGAGTAGCTAGCTTGAGTAAGCTAGAGTTCTGGGTGTGGTAATGAGTTAGAGTCAGCTGTGAGAAGGGACTACTTGCGTAGTTTTACTCTATATATGCGCAAAAGACGGCGAATCAATTCACGTACATATATATGTAGCTAACCAAACACATTACAATGGTTGGATGGTAAATATTGAAACACAGATTCACAAAAACAGTTAAGACTAAACTAAACACTGGCTATGCCTGAATGTTTGTTTTCTTACTGAGTCCATACGCATTGCTGGATCCAAAAGACATGCTGTCCTTGTAGATGGTGCTGTGAATGGTGTCCGGGAGAGATGCGCAGGCTGGGGTGTTCCCGTCTTAGCAGCGCGTTGTCGTCTGATCCGCTGGTCCTTTTCCAGGTGTAAAAGTTTGTTGCTGTTTCGTTGTTGTGAGCTTTGCAGGAGTAAACTGATGTAGCGTTCCACGTACACCAGTTTCCACTCGCTATAGGCCACGAAGTTACTGCGAGGTAACTGGGTGTGTCCGTAGGCCTGGTAGTGTGCTGTGCAGCATTCAGCCTCTGTCCGAGTCTCGGAGCAGATGAGCTGAAGCGAATGGCCAAAAAGGGTGCGTCGAAGAGAAGAAGCAGAAGAAGAAGCAGAAGAGCCAGAAGAGACAGAAGAGAGATCCCAAGAACGTGTCTTGCTCTTATACGGGACCGTTTATTGCTCCCGCCATTACGGGATTGGCTGAACCAAGTTAGACGTCATTCGTGGTGGACGTCGCAGAATTTTCCTGTGGGAATGTGGAAGTTGTAGTCCCTACATTATCTTACTAGCAAACTAATATTCACTAATTACGTAACTAAAATATTAACATTCTCCCAATTTCTGCACTGCTCTGTAGCTCCACCTCCCTGTTCTCTGATTGGCTGCCTTAATTCTGTGAAGTGAAACCTGTTCTCTACTATCACTGCATTCCTTAAGTCTGTGCAGTTGTCTACTCCCTGATCCGGAGCCGTTAGTATTGTAGGGGGAAATTCACAGAACAAAAGATCTCCCTCCTAAAAGCATGATAAACAATCACAAGTCAAAATCAGACTCCACCTTGATGAGCAGGCTGGTTCCTCCAAAACTCTCGATGATTTATGCTATATCAATATATATATATATATATATATATATATATATATATATATATATATATATATATATATATATATATATATATTGTGGCGGGCTGCTGGTTGAGAGAGAGAGAGAGAGAGAGAGAGAGTAAAATTGGTGCAAAACAGTGCTTTATTCTGTTCACACGTGCCTTCAGGGCACTGCCAAGCTATTTAGCTCAGCCAGGGGTTTTTTCTTGTCCCACAACTCAAAAATCAAAAAGGAAAAAATCAAAAACTCAAAACCAAAAAAAGACCGGAAAAAAAGTCATCGGCCACAAAATTAGGGACGCGGGAATTCGGTGCGTCTTTCCTCCGTCCGTGGGATTGGGGCGGGTCCTGCGGCTTTCCGGCTGCCTAGTCGTCCGTCCGGGAGGCGTCGTGCTGGGTGCAGAGAGGGAGAGATTAGCGGGGTTAGGGGGGGGTGATTTCCTCACGTGCGTCTTTGCTGTTGCAGGTTTCGTTTGCGGACTTTCGTTCAGTGCCCCTGGGCTCTCGCGGTCCGTCCAGGCTCTTGGCGTTTCTCCTGTTGCTGGTTTAGCTCGGGCTTCCCTAGTAGGGTTTTTACTCACTCCGGCTCCAGGTAACCCTCCTCCGTGCTGAGCCCCGCTTGGCGTTTCTTTTCTCCTTTTAAACGCTGCCGCGCCCTTCCGCGAACTCGGCGCAGCTGTGCCTGTGTAATTAGAGGAGGTTAGTAATTTCCCGTCCCATTCCTCACGCGTCTCGTCTCGGGGCCGCTGTCCTCGGTGCTGACCCTCCGCCCGGCCTCTCTCCATGGTGCCGCTCTTAGACACGTCAGGGGAAAATATTCGCCGTTAATTATTTTCCCCAGCGCTTGGCGCTGGCGCACTGGCTGTTCGACCCCAGTGGTGTACCGATCGCAGGTCGGGCCACCACATTTCCTCCCCCTCAGCTCCCAGCCCTCGGCGGGAGCGTTACAAAACAGGCCCTCATTCATTCTGGACAGGGCGTCCGCATTACCCTGGAGTTTCCCGGCTCTGTGTTCCACCTTGAACTTGAAGCTTTGCAACTCCAGGAACCACCGGGTCACTCTGGCGTTCGTGTCCTTGCACCCATACATCCAGGTTAGGGGGGCATGGTCAGTGACGAGGACAAACTCCCGCCCCAGGAGGTAATACCTGAGCTTGCCCACAGCCCACCTGATGGCCAGGCACTCCTTCTCCACGGTGCTGTAGTTGCTCTCGTGTTTTAACAGTTTCCGGCTGATATAGGTTATGGGGTGCTCCGTTGTATCCTGGACCTGTGATAGGACGGCTCCCAGTCCTGTCTCCGAGGCGTCTGTCTGTAACACAAATTTCTGGGTAAAGTTAGGGGTGGTTAAAACGGGTTCCTGGCCCAGGGCCGCTCTCAGGTCCAGGAAGGCTTGGTCCGCCTCCTCCGACCACTTCACGGTATGGCCTCGGCCCTTTTTGGTCAGTTCGTGTAGTGGGGCTGCTCTCGTGGCAAAGTCCCGGATGAACTGCCTGTAATAGCCCACTAATCCCAGGAACGCCCGGACTTGCCTCTTGGTGGTGGGTCGTGGCCAGTGAGCGATTCCGTCCACCTTCCGGCTCTGGGGTCGAACACATCCTCGTCCCACCGTGTGGCCCAAGTAGTCAGCCTCCTCCAGACCCAGGCGGCATTTAGCGGGACTAGCAGTTAGCCCAGCCTCCTGGAGGGCCCTCAGCACAGCCTCCAGCCTCCTCAGGTGGCTCTCCCAGTCAGCGCTGTGGATTACAATGTCATCCAGGTAGGCGGCGGCATACTCCCTGTGTGGTCACAGGATCTTGTCCATAAGGCGTTGGAAGGTGGCGGGGGCTCCATGGACTCCGAACGGTAGCACTCGGTACTGGAACAGACCATCGGGGGTGGCGAAGGCTGTCTTCTCCCTCGCCCGCAGGGTGAGGGGTACCTGCCAGTACCCTCGGGTAAGGTCTAGAGTGCTGATGTATCGGGCTGGTCCCAGCCGTTCAATCAGTTCATCTACCCGGGACATGGGGTAGGCATCATACTGGGAGATTTCGTTCAGCTGTCTAAAATCATTACAAAAACGCCAGCTGCCATCTGGTTTTGGCACCAGCACGACCGGGCTGGACCAGGCACTTTGTGACTCTTCAATCACCCCTTCAATCACCCCTTGCCACCTCCCCCCGGATAGCCTGCCTTCTAGCCTCCGGGATCCGGTAGGGTCGCAGCCGTACCTTCTTCCCGGCCTCGGTGACGATGTCGTGGTGGACCAGGGTTGTCCGGCCTGGGAGGGGGGAAAACACGTCCGGGTGTTGACTCACCATCTCCCGGAGGTCTTGTCGCTGTCGGTCGGTGAGTAGGTCTCCCATGGCCACCTCTGGAGTTCCGGTGGCGCCCCCTACTATCAGACAGGATGGAGCCGTATTGTGCACCGGCTCATGCCATCTTTTCAGCAAATTGATATGGTATTTTTGGAGGGTGTGTCTCCTCCCTACCTGTCTTATGGTGTAGTTCACTGGCCCTACCTTGGCCACCACCTCATAGGGCCCATGCCATTTGGCCAGGAACTTACACTCATTGGTGGGGATTAGGACCATCACTTTGTTTCCGGGTCGGAACTCACGCACCTGGGCATTCCTGTTATACAGCCGGGCCTGCTCCGCCTGGGCCTGGGTCATGTGCTCCCGGACCATCGGCCAGATTCTCGCCATCCGGTGGTCCATCTCGACCACATGCTCCACCAGGGAGCGCTGTCTGGATGGCTGCTGTTCCCAGGCCTCCTTCGCCAGGTCCAACAGGCCCCGGGGTCGCCTCCCATAGAGTAGTTCGAAGGGGGCGTACCAGGTAGATGCCTGGGGGACCTCACGGATAGCAAACAGCAAATAGGGTCGTAAGTGATCCCAGTCCTTACCGTCTGTGTCGATCATCTTCCTCATCATCGCCTTCAGGGTTTTGTTGAACCGCTCCACCAACCCGTCGGTCTGAGGGTGGTAGACCGAGGTCCGTAGCTGCTTAATTTGGAGCAGTCGACACATCTCCTTCATCACCCCAGACATGAAGCACGACCCCTGGTCGGTTAGCACCTCCTCCGCTATCCCCACCCGGCTGAACAACAGGAAAAGCTCCCTCGCGACACTTTTCCCTGTCGCGGCCCGCAATGGCACGGCCTCAGGGTAGCGGGTGGCGTAATCCAGGATCACCAGGATGTAGCGGTGGCCCCGGCTGGACTTGGGTAGGGGTCCCACGATGTCCATGGCTATCCTGCGAAACGGCACATCTATGATGGGGAAGGGTATTAGGGGGTTTCGATACGTCACCTTCGGGCTGTGCAGTTGGCACGTCGCACACTGCCGGCAATAATCCTCCACGGCCCTCTTGACCCCCGGCCAGTAGAACCGGGACAGGATCCTCTCCTGGGTCTTCTCCCGCCCCAGGTGCGCCCCCAGCAGGTGAGTGTGGGCCAGATACAGGACCTTGGCGGTGTGGGTCTGGGGCACCAGCAGTTGTTCCACCTTCTCCTCGTTCACCCTACAAACCCGATATAGGAACCCGTTCTGGATTTGAAAGTAGGGTAACGCCGGCCTACTCACCCCCTCTTGTGGGACACCCTCGACATAGGCGGCGGTTTTCCAGGCCTGTGTAAGGTTGGGGTCTTGTAGCTGGGCGGCGCCGAAATCCGTTGGGGCCCTTTCTGCCTCGGGTCGGAATTCGGAAAATTCTCCCGTGCTGCTGGGCTCGGCCACCAGGGGGGGTGGTGGGGTCGGGCCCTCCGGGGCGGTGTCGGTGGTTCCTGTGGGGGGTCGGGATGTCGGTCTTCTCGTCCCGGGGGTTGGGGTCTCCTCCGCGTCACTCTCCCCGGACTGGGCTACCCAGGCCGGGTGGGGCTCCCTGTGGCCCCTACGGCGGGTTGGGGTGGTGGTGGTTGGTCTCTCTGCTGTCGGCCCCTCATCCCAGTAGGTACGGAACAGTGGGCAGTCTCTCCCCAACAACACCCCGACTGGCAAATTCTCTACCACCCCCACCTTCCCTGTGAATTGCCCCCTACGGGTGGTTATGGTCACCTCGGTGGTGGGGTAGTGGCGCACGTCACCATGGATGCAGGTGACGGCGATTGTGCCGCCTCGCCTCTCTCCCGCTAGTGCGGGCCTCACCAGCGTGATGGCACTCCCCGAGTCCAACAGGGCCTCAGCGTCGTGGCCCCCGATCCGGATGGGTAGTCTCGGGGCGCCCGTGCCCTGGTGAGCCCAGCACGTGGTGAGGTAATGGCAGGGTCGGCCACTCTCTGGGGCGGTGGCCATGGATTCCTCCCGGCCGGGGCAGTCCCGGCTCAGATGGCCCTCCCGGCCGCAGGCGAAGCACCGCCTCATCTCCCTGTTTCGGGCAGCCTCCCCCCGGTCGTTCTCCTTCCACGGGGGTCTGGTCCGCGGTTCAGGTCGGACCACCGCTGGCAGTCTTCTTGGGCTGTCCGGTTTGGTCATCCGGATCATCTCTTGCGCCACCTGGTGGTTCTCCAGGAGTCTGATCAGGCTGTCAATGGTCCGGGGCCCCTGCTGGGCCACATGCTTTTTAATCTCTGGGGTCAGGGCCCGGACACAGCGGTCCAGCACCACCCGGTCGAGGAGGGATGGTCCGTCGCCCTCTACCAGCCAGCTCTTGGTCAGCCGCCCCAGGTCCATCACCTGGGCCCGCACCGGGAGGGCGGGGTCATATCCCCACTGATGGAATCTCTGGGCCCGGGCTGGTAGGCTGTAGCCATACTGGGCTAAGATGGTAGCCTTCAGGGTGGGGTAGTCATGAGCCTCAGGAGGGGGAAGGCCTCGGTAGGCTTTCTGGGCCTCTCCGCTGAGAAACGGAGCCAGGATAGAGCCCCAGGCCTCACAGGGCCATTGTTCCAGATGTGCTGTTCGTTCGAATGTCTCCAGATACGCCTCGACCTCGTCATCCGGCGTCTGCTTCAGCAGCACATCCTTGGGAGCTCTGGGGAAGGTGGCTGTACCCGCCTTCTGGCACAGTTCTGCCACCGCCTTCTGCAGGGCGCCTTGGGAGCGCAGTAGGGCGTTCATCGCTTCCTCCATGGTCAGTGGGTCTGACCTTTCTTTCGGCCCGGTTCTCTCTCGTGGTAGCTCGGTTCACTGTGCCCGCATTCTCCACCATATGTGGCGGGCTGCTGGTTGAGAGAGAGAGAGAGAGAGAGAAAAATTGGTGCAAAACAGTGCTTTATTCTGTTCACACGTGCCTTCAGGGCACTGCCAAGCTATTTAGCTCAGCCAGGGGTTTTTTCTTGTCCCACAACTCAAAAATCAAAAAGGAAAAAATCAAAAACTCAAAACGAAAAAAAGACCGGAAAAAAGTCATCGGCCACAAAATTAGGGACGCGGGAATTCGGTGCGTCTTTCCTCCGTCCGTGGGATTGGGGCGGGTCCTGCGGCTTTCCGGCTGCCTAGTCGTCCGTCCGGGAGGCGTCGTGCTGGATGCAGAGAGGGAGAGATTAGCGGGGTTAGGGGGGGGTGATTTCCTCACGTGCGTCTTTGCTGTTGCAGGTTTCGTTTGCGGACTTTCGTTCAGTGCCCCTGGGCTCTCGCGGTCCGTCCAGGCTCTTGGCGTTTCTCCTGTTGCTGGTTTAGCTCGGGCTTCCCTAGTAGGGTTTTTACTCACTCCGGCTCCAGGTAACCCTCCTCCGTGCTGAGCCCCGCTTGGCGTTTCTTTTCTCCTTTTAAACGCTGCCGCGCCCTTCCGCGAACTCGGCGCAGCTGTGCCTGTGTAATTAGAGGAGGTTAGTAATTTCCCGTCCCATTCCTCACGCGTCTCGTCTCGGGGCCGCTGTCCTCGGTGCTGACCCTCCTCCCGGCCTCTCTCCACGGTGCCGCTCTTAGATACGTCAGGGGAAAATATTCGCCGTTAATTATTTTCCCCAGCGCTTGGCGCCGGCGCACTGGCTGTTCGACCCCAGTGGTGTGCTCTCGAAAGACTAGATCTACCTGTGAACCTGCTACCTTACTGACAGGTGAGTTTACAGACTAGATCTACCTGCAGATCCACCTGAAAATCTCTCTATTAGCAATTTTTCAAAAATGAATGATGAAGCTTTTGTAAGCTTTCAAACATTTTATTGAACATTAGTTGTACTCGATTTCACTGTTTATTTCTCTGAGAAAATGTAGCCATGACGCAATGTTGTATCCTATGTTTACAAATTGCTTAACCCTAAATGGGGTAACCCGTGATCTTCACAGTGAGTTAATCTCTTTGTAAAAAAATATTTTGTATGTTCAATGTTCCTTCAATGTTCTCATCATTGGTGGTTCATGCTGGCTATCTGGTTACCTAAGCTAAGTTAGCTAGCACACATTATCTTCATAATGCTTTGCATTGGAAGAAAAATCTGTTTGAAATTTCTGTTTGAAATCTCTGAAATTGAGGAAGCACCATGTAGAACCACGTCAACTCAATATTTGTTTTAAGATGTACATTTTCCCCAGAATAATTCCAAAATGTACTTGCTTGGTTGATCTCTGCTCTACAATCTCTCCCCTCTTTTCCAGGATGAAGGTGATAATCTTACTTGTTCAGATCGCGGAACTTTCAGCCGTCAAGCCAGGCTCAGTTCCTCCAGGATTTACAGAAGGTACACTTCACCCCATGCACATGCACTGCCATGGAAATCACCTGTACATGAAAGCGTACAGGTGTTTCGCTGAAAAAGTCTTCATCAATCTTTATCCATATCTATTTGGATCAGTTGTCTGAAATTAATGTTCCGAGTGAGATAAAAAAATTGGTGTTTGGAAATGTTGACCAAAGGCAAATGTTTTTACCACTTGAATATATGTACAATTCAATTCAGATACTATTGCCTCTGACATGATTTAACTGAAGTAATATCAGACCTTGTGGAATTTAACTTCATGTTATTGGTTCACTAAACGTTTAAGCATGAAAGCCAGCTTCACATATCAGACTCATATTATGCCTGACAAACCTTTCCCTCCAACTCATAAACCCAATTATTATTAATAATAATAATAATAATAATAATAATAATAATAATAATATATTTATATAGCATAAAATGTAGCTGACATGAAGGTGACAGTAACACAAATAACCATGCATTACAATAGTGGTATGATGAAGAGCATCTCTGAACACACAATGCGTCAAACCTCAAAGTGGATAGGCAACAACAGCAGCAAAAATCTGAATTGTATTACAGCGCTCTGTTTACTGTATTGTTAACAATGATCTGTGTGACACAGTGGGGTTGTTTGAGTTCAGCAGTCTGCTATTACATACAGGCCTCTGAAAGCTGCACTATGTGAACACAGTCCCAGCTTTGTGTGTTTCAATACATAACTCACAAGCCCCCGTTAATGTAAGGAAGTGTATACAGTGGCTTCCTACAGTACATACACAAACACTGCAAACTAACAAATAATACAATAATACAATGTTATTTACATTAACATTATCTGTTAATGTTTTCGAACAAGTGTAAAGTATTATTAATGATTCAATGGAATCAACAAAAGTCGTACATTATTCCAAAACAAAATTTGTTTCCCCAAAAAAACTGATTTCACAATTATTGGCACTCCTGGTTTATTACTTTATATGTTGTTCTCACTTAATAATTTCTTGTGGATTGTGATGTATCTTTGGAGTTGTTGTCCTGCTGGAAAATATGACCAAGTCTTAGCTTCCTTGCAGGGACAATCAGATATTCTGCCAAAACTTCAGACTAATATTTTGTTAATGCTTTATATCAAACTGTTGTGGTAATGGTCCGTGTTTCCAACACCTCTCATGCACAATACTTCACTTGCTTAACGCTACACTTGCAAGTCTAACTTGCACTGCTGCTTGAATTGTGAAGTAACCTTTTGTTTTTGGCATGCACCAGAAGCGGAATGAGTGGGGGTTGATTAATCAGTTTCCGGTTTTTTGGGCGTGCCTCCCATTCTGCGGTATTTAAAAGCCTTCACTCTGGGCCAGAAGTGGAATGAGTGGGCGTTCCAAAGGGTACACCTACGAGCAGATATGGGGCTGCCTTTTCTGTTTCTGTGAGACAAAACATGCCTGAGACCAGTCGCTGTTGTGTCTGCTAGCCAACATGTGTTCCAAGCCAGGCAGGAATTCATCTGGTATAAATCTGGTGCAAAAAGTAAAGAGAAAATGAAGAAATTACTTGCTTGAACATTTTCTGCTTTAATTGTGACTGACTGAGGCTATTGACCAAACCAGAGGCTATAAGCCAGCCTACTTAGGCTATTATTTATTTCTGATCGCCTACACTGAAACTCTTTCAAATACAAATTTGGCTTCTAACTGACAAGACAGATAGGACTACTGACGCAATGTGTTCAGGGTTTTTTGCTGCAGTTTGTTCAATAATAAATTTCCCATTTACTTCAACACTTTTGCATTAAGATGATTAACCGTTTCCACTTTGCCCCCCAAGAGGGCAATTATATCTAACTGTTTTGTGCTAGTCCTATAAAGCGGTCAATATCTCAAAAACTATTTAATGCACATGCATGGTTTAAGACTTTAAAGAAGAGAAATTAAAGAAGAGGCTTGTCCCATTCAAATAAATAAAAATACTACAAAATGTATTGTTTAAATATTTTTTCTAAGTCAAGGACCAACCCAGAACTACATTATATTTGTGCACAAACTTAATGCAACTTGTGTAAAAAATATTGACAACCATTCAAATTCCACATTAGATTTCCCAAACACTGTCCTGAAGTGTCCCCAAAATCAATCAATTTTTATTTGCATAGTGCTTTTAACAAAGGGGCTTTGTCACAAAGCTGGCTGACAGGAAGAAACCTTGAGCAGAACCTGACTCAGAGGGGGAACCCATCTGCCCCAGGTTGACATCGTTTTTTTGGAAAAATGGTTGTAAAAATAAACAGATTAATTAGTACATCCGAATGAATTCCAAATTAATTAAAAGTCCAAGCAGAGGTAAAGGTGGGCTAGAGCTCTGGGCAGGTGCAGGGAGTGGGGAGCAGAGGAAAGTAACATTGTTAGGGGGTTCAGGTAATTTATCAATCACAGTAGGAGAGAGAGGTACGTACGGGAAGGAGAACCCTGGCAGAATAAGGCTATGGCAGCATAGCTGAGGGAAACAGAGGCAGAATAAGGCTATGGCAGCATGGCTCAGGGAAACAGAGGCAGAATAAGGCTATGGCAGCATGGCTCAGGGAAACAGAGGCAGTGGCCAACACAGCCATGAAGGCAGGCTTGAGACAATCACCCCCAGACCATGACTGGTTCAGCTTAACACAGCACTACCAACAATAATCCTGTGACAACACTGACTGCTAAATCCACCAGAGACTCTAGAGCTTATGCAAGCCACCCACTCCTGCACCTCAACTATAGGATAGACTAAAAGGATATGTTTTAAGCCTGATAGTGTCTGCACCCAGAACATGAGCAGACAATTTGTTCCACGGGAGAGGCGCACAATAAGAAAAGCCAAATTAAAATCCAATAAAGGCTAATCTATAGATTAAAAATCAAATAAAACAAATTCAAATCCATTAAAAGCTTAATGGGTGCTCAGATTAGTCGTAAAAGAAGAAACTGGCTCAGCTGTTCTAATGACCAGAGGGAGACCGTTCGAGAGTCTAGTGGCTGTAACTGAAATGGCACGATCACCCTTTTTCTTCAGCCTAGACTCTGGAATGGCTAATAATGATGTATCTGAGGGTAAGTAATGAATACGATTTTGACTCAAGCGACTGGTAACATGTGTAATATAGTTAGAATTAGGATAATGTATGATATCTTATTTGTTCATGGTTAAAAGCCTAGCAGCTCAATTGTGAACCACTTGAAGCCAGGCCTAAACTGCTTAAACAACCTCTGGGAGTGGAGACATTGGCTGGAGGGGGCCAGAGCCTTTCATTGTGCTGACGGATCGCCTTAGCCTGGAGTATATACGGACGGTCAAACGTCTGAACCTACGACACTCTAGGTGGTCCCTTTACTTCTCTCGCTTCGAATTCACTCCCGTATCGCCCAGGTTCGAAGGTAACTTGAATAAACAAACTGACGTGAGTTACGTTAGCTATCGCTAGCAGAGACAAGCACAGGTTGGCTACTGAAGCCGGGTACCACGATAGCCGTAGGCGCTGTTTTGTTTAATTTAAACTTTGTGGGAGACACACTGCTGGACCATCTAGCCTCGCGTAGTTACAGGTCTCACAAGCATTCTGTCTCGCAATTACATACTGGTCCTAATATCGGTGCCACATTAGCTCCCTCCGTCGACAGCAGGTAGCTAACGTTACTGGTTGGAAGCTAGCAAGCTAGTTAGCTAACCTTAAACCCGGCCAAAATGCCAAGCGAAACCCTAACTATTAAATTATATGTACAACATATAATTACAACAATTAAATAAAACTAAGTCACTAAGTCATTAGTGTGGTTATTTGCTATTTATTTTAAAGAATATGACTTTCGGTTTAAGCCACGTTTTAAAAGTAGCCTAATTAAAAAATCAGCCATTATGGTAGATAACAAGCTTGCCAGCTTTAGCCACTGTTTAAATTAACGTTAACAGTTCAATAGCTAACATTGACGTTAGGATTTTGCCGGGGTTGTCGCAAGTGCAGATTTCAGGAGTACAGTTCCATTGTTACTTCAATGTTAATTTCTGATCCTTAATTTTGAATATAAGTTTTCCGTCATCTCTAGTACCTGTACTTCGCAGGAGTACAACAATGTCACATTACTTCATTGTGCAGCCCAACTCTTTCAAACCCATAGACATGTACAGTATAAGTATATGCTCCATTTACTCCTTGTTAATCCGGGTTGTAAACACGTTATTTAGCCTGCAGAGGACGCCAGTAATACTCATGAAAATTAACCAATGACAGACTACACCCGATTGCTCTTTACAAGGAACATTTTCTATGGGCAGAAACTAAAGTATTTTTAAATGATAATTAAAGCAGCAGGGACTAAATGTTCCTGTTAAGCCGGATCGGCCGGCAGGCCTAAAAAAATACCGGCTTGATCCATCCACTAGAAAACATAATAAAACAGGGCAATGGTGTTTATTTTCAACTGTTGCTCAAAGTTTAGACCCTAATGTTCAAATGTTCGTCACAAAACACGATCGAAAGTGTATTTTAGTGCATTTAGAAATGATTTTTAACCTTAAAACCGCAAATACACGATATTTACAAATGTCGGACAAGTAGAAAGAAATGGTTTTACCGTCGAACAGCCAGCTGCGGTGCGGCCATGTTTGTTGTCCTTTGAAAGGGGAGAAGCTACTGAATCGAATGAGATAAAACATTCTATAGACTACAATACCCAGCTGACCTCACATCCAGGCGTAAAGACACTACTCCATGTGCGTAAAAAACAAGCTAAAGGAAGAAGTCGGAGCGCACGGCCGTTTCGAAAGTTTTTGGTGATTTAGAGAGTTTTATTTGACGCTGTGTTTCGACGCTGTGGCGCTGTGAAAGTGTATAACGCCGACAAGGACATGGCCGAGATTTTAGCGGAGATTATGAGTCGGTCAGACTCGGCAACTACGAATGAAATCGCCTCAGAAGAGGAGGACCTGTTCGCACTAGGCTGTCCCAGAAAGCCCAGGCCTAGGGGGAGGGGGAGGGGGAGGGGATGTTATTACAGTGGAGCCTGAAACAGCCACGGAGTGCAGTGGGCAAACGCAAAGACTGTTCCTGTTTACGTTATTTGAATGTGCAATAGTTGTTTTCAAGAGTACATTGTTTACACTAATTGTGATATTTTTCTTTTCTAATTGCACATTGACATTGATCAGTTTATATTTGGTTATTCTATTATTGGAGTGGACATTTTATATTGCACATTGGCATTCGTTTTTACTTTATATTTGGATATTATATTATTGTATATTATATTTAGTTGGTATAATAAAACTACTCCATTTGGAGACAAAATGATACATTTTATTTTTTATTTTATTGATATTATACTGTGCACAAGGCTGTGCAAGGTAAATGTAATATCCAAAAGCTCCAGTAGATGGCAATAGACTCCTGTAATGGACATAAGTTGTATTTTCCAGCCAGTTTCCATTGGAAGTGGAAAATAACCCAGTTGGCACACTTTGGTGCCAAATTGTGCCAAATTGAGTGTCCGTCTGGTAGTATCCTTAGTAAAACCTTTGTGGAGGCTTTGCCCTTTGCTCAAATTCTATCTAAATGTGGTACATTTGTAGTCAAGGACTTGGTGAACAATGGTATCTGTCTACATGGAATCATTGTTGGCATGGTGTTATCCTCTGTCAGATAGGGGGGGAAAACAGGCGAGGATAGAAATTTCACATTTCTCCTTTGGTTTATTCCAATTTACTCAGGCATAGTAACAGTCACAATCTTTTCACACATTGGGAATACATCTCTGAGGTCCCTAGATGTCCATAGACACCAAGAACATGCATATGAACCTTACTATTGTGGAGCAATTCTTCATTTACTTTGGGTATGTCTTTTTAGGCGTTTTTTCTGAAAATATGGCCAGGGCTTAACAGGTACTTAACTCTGCAGTACAGACCAGAGTACAGACCAGCCCACACTGACAGATCATTTCCATTACCAGCCCATCCGCACAATAAGCTTCCCCCTCATCACACGCTAGCTACTGTAACCGAGGCAGCATCATATTCATAGTTAGGACTATTAATAATTAGACAATTATTATTAAAAATAAGCCACTTAGCAACTTTTTTCTGTTCCCTCTTGCAGGTGCAGCAAGATTGAAACTATGACAGCAGGAGAGACTAAAACCTTTCCCTGTCCCGGGCTAATGCTGGGACGCTACGTGACGGTGCACCTTCCAGGAGAGAACTACCTTCATCTCTGTGAAGTGGAAGTGAACGCTTTGCTTCCTCCCGCTGACTTTTGTGGCTGATACCCCATTTAAGGCTGGTCACTTTAGCCCGGTGTAGTCTGTAAGAAATTGGGTAAAGAAATCAATCTTGGGATCAAGTTTTATTTCCTGCTTTTCATGTACGCAACACCTGCTGGAGTTCTACTCCTGTTCTTTCTTTAAGTCGATTTACTGTTTGATTTTCTTTGTAGCGCATCAAATAAAATTGAATGTAAAGCATTGACTTGCATGTTTTGTGTGCGGATTAAACTCTTGGGTGCCCAGGGTTAAATCATCAGGAATTAGTGCTTGCACATTTCGAAACCGTTTTTCTTCACATGAAGAGAAATAAAGGGGAGATATCATAAATGTAGCTGATTAATCTTGCAACACATTTATTAGAGGCACAGAGCTGTTTAGCCATATGAAAGACAAATCAAGATTACTAGGAGAGTGGCTAGTGTGCTCCTTTGAGATAAGGATCTCTCTCTGCTAACGTTCACGTAAGTTTGTGAACGCTAGCTAACGTTACCAGCCGACTAATGTTACCCAGCTTTACTAACGGGATACTAACATTAACGTTAGTTGTCAACACTGGTATTAATCAATCTGATCTGGCTAGATTATACCTTGAATGAAGTGATCAGAATGCACCCTTCTGATTTGTGAAGGCAGGAAATCCCTCCAGTTTATTTTGGCTAGCCATAAATTCCTCCTGGCTTAGTTTAAGCTCCTCGAATCCTCTAATGACAGGTTACAAAAGTCATGGAGAACAAGCTTGACTCCCACACCTGCACCTTACAGTACAATAAACTGGGTAGCACCTGGCACTGAATATGAAGCCAGAAGTAACACCTACTAAATGTCAGGCTTCAGAACAATCGAACCAGTAGCGAACTCGGAAGTATTTCCAATAGAAATATTGGCAGATGGGCAAGGACAGGCAAGGATCAGAAGGTGGCAAACAGGGAAGTAGAAGATAACACAGTATATAGTCAAAAGTCCTACACGAACCTCCACCTGTGAAGGATATAAGGTTGCTAAATGACTGTAATGTAATGTAATTATATCAAATTACAGGCTAAAAGTGGTGCAACCACTTACTACATTTAAGGGGCCCATTACGTTTTATCATGGTTGTTTGATACATTTTCCATTAAATAAATTAAGTAATATATATATATTTAATGTGTCCTGTGTTTTTTCAGGTTCCCTTTGTCTAATATGACTTTTGGACTAAAGATGTAAAATATGCAATAATGGAGGACAACCTGGATGGGCGAAAACGACTTTTTCATAGCATTGCGCTTCTACATAAATCTGTTATCGAATCCTTTTGACATTAATCTTTTGAAAGAGAAAAAAACAAAAAACATGTGGGTTTAGTATACTATTTTATGCAAGTATGGACATACTAATACCGTTTTGGCATTCTAAATTGTCAGCTAATTTCAGACGTAGCGCCAGAATAAATATTCAGGTAACGTTCAACTACACGCAGCAGGTTTAAACGGCAGATGGCGACATGCCATTTGAAACTTTACAAAGATATTTCCGGGCACGAGGCCCAGAGTATTTCCTGGTCCACAGAAAGAGTAACGGTTGGTGATTGAACAGAGTTGAAATAAGAAGTTCCTGTTATAAAACGTTTTGATTGAGAATGGAAGTAATTTCTAACCAATGAATTACGTAATATTTTATCTCCGCCGGTTACAAAGAGAGAATTTACTGCCGTGGTTACTACCCACATGTGTCTGCAGAAATACTAACATTTACTTCAATATGGTTACGGCTTAACCTGACTGACGTTTTATCCATGGTTTTATACTGGCAAAACTCCCAGTCAGCATCTTAAAATACCTTTTGAATTCCAAATCACAAGAAAACATTTCACTATTTCACATTTAAAATGAGTTTGCAACACTATGAGTATTTCATTATACGGAGGGTGAGAGACATAGACGTTAAATAATAACTTGCTAATAATTTAATTCCACTGTAGTAGTTCATGGTATACATCAGTGTAAAGGATTGTTAGTCCCCTAATGTTTACTGATCTTTAAGAGGAGGATAATTTGTCACTGAATGAAAGTCCTGGATTATCGCGAACATGACGTAGCATAAATGTTTATAATAAATAAAAAAAACACAGCTACTGCTTCTATGTTTACACCACTGGTGATTAATGATGGTTCAGCTTGTGACTTTGCAAGTGAGCATGTCTCTAATTTTGGTTTAAGAAGTTTAAAAGGAAGTGAACATTGACTGAGTATCTGAGCTGAGGGTGAGTGTGGAAGGTTCTGGTCTTTGTGAGTTTGTGACACCAGTCTGCGGGGTTGGTCTTAGACTCGCTCTCTCCCACACTGAAAGCATCATGCCTGGGGTCCTGTTCATGTGACGTCCTCCCCGGGTAGTATCCACGAACATGAACACAGGGAGATGTTTTCAAAGGCAGAAAAGATGTAATATTCTTCCATCTCGCCGCAGATGACACCCAACTTTTCTCACTCATAATTATAGTATCCCAGCATGACGCTGCATTAGCTAATAATGATAATAATAATAACATATAATCATACATTCCATCCTTTTATCAAATTCAAACACAATTCATATCTTAGATGGCCGTAATTAATTGTAGTGTAGCGCCAGTTTACAAACAATGTAACACACTATAACCAGACGGTAGGTAATTTGTGTCTTGTAGAAAGCGGAGGTTGCCACATCATTGGCTGAGAGTGCATGAATCTGGCACTGATATGGTCATTCCATGACAGAAAGGCTCAACGACATGCTTTTATTTGTACATTGCAGTTTGATAAGGCTCAAGCAACTACCATAGTTAATAAAGGAGGTTGCTACTGAGATCAAGGTTCAAACATTTACATAGGTTTCAATTATTTTATTTTTTTTGCCATAGATGCTTTAAATGCTACTCTAAAAAAACTATGTTGTTGGTTTCTGCTCTTGATGAGGGTAGACTGCAGCACCCTCTATACCTTTGTGTGAGCGTATTTCTACGATGATATGTCACTTTAGCTCGTGCCAAAGAACCTGCAAACTGGCCGACTATAACAGGACACAGAATGATGGTGTAATGTTTCCTGCCGTGGCCGGGGCTCTCCTGCTCCTGTGGCGTGTCCGGTTTAAAGTTTAAAGTTTTCTCGGTTGTAAACATCAGGGTGCCGCCGGCACTCATCGACACGCAACTCCCCTTCTCTGACCCCCCTCCCCCTCCGCCTGCCTCTGCTCTTAACCAATGTGATGAACATGCTCCCCCTTCGCCTGCCTCTGCTCTTAACCAGTGTGATGAACATGGGAGAGGGGCCCTGTGAGTCAACACACACCCACCACAGAATGTCTCACGCAGAACGTCTGCCGCAGAACATCTGATGCAGAACGTCTGATGAAGAACATCTGATGCAGAACGTCAGCATTCTGTCTTCCAGCTGCTCTCACTGCTCTCTGTCCCAAACACACACACACACACACACACACCATATACATGTACACACACACACACACACACACCATATACATGTACACACACACACACATCATATACATACACAAACACACACTGCTCTCTGTCCCAAACACACACACACCATATACATGTACACATGTACACACACACACCATATATATGTACACACACACACACACCATATACATGTACACACACACACACACCATATACATGTACACAAACACACACACTCACTGTTCTCTGTCCCAAACACACACACACACACACACACACACCATATACATGTACACACACACACTCATGTTGTTTAGTTTATTTCTTGTTACGATTTTTTTTCTCGTCATGTCTAGTTATGTTTCGTTACGATTATATTACCTTGTTATGTTGAATGGTTATCGTCTTAGTTTCGTTTTGTATTATGTTTTGATTTATGTTTATTGTTACGTTAACTGGTCGTTGTTTATGCATACACTTTTACATGTCTTTCCGCAAACCTTGCGTTCCGCCTTTTCTCTCTCGCTCCTTCTGTCATTCACTCCCTAATTGTTTCCATTTGTCTATTTACTAAAACGACTAACGCTAGATCAGGATTGGGTAGAAACTAACAAAACTAATCATGTGTTCATGTTACCTTACGTTTCTCGTGCATGTCATTTACTAATTTACTAATGCTAGGGCAGGATAGGTTTATTACTAACGATTACTAATCTCCTTGTTAAACTTGTCATCCATCGCACCTGTTTTCCATTTCCTTGCTACACTCTAACTAATTGTCTACACCTGTCTACACCCGCATTTATAGCCCAGTCGCGCAACTGTTCTTCGCGAAATTGTCTGCCTCTAGTTTTACTACGCAACGCTTGAGCATTATTTTCTGATTGATTCACGTTAAGATCCAAGCCTGTTTTACCGACCATCGTTATTGATTTCTGTTTCGTTGACCATTGTTTGTTTTTGAGCACGTCCTCGCCTACCGTCTTTGTACTTTTGCCTCGCTGATTGTTTTATGGTTTCGACTTCCGCATCGCCCTCGACTACGACTCTGCCTGCCGTCCGCCTGTACATCTGCCCCGCTGACAGCTCTCCTGCTACCGGACCTCCCTGCATGTTTACCGACTACGAGTTTGCCTCTTCCCTCGGCACCGTGCTGTTTGTTTGTTTAATATTTGTTTGGCTGGATCTACGTGTATGGACATTGCTTGTTGTGACTACGCTCCTGGGATTCGTCCCGAATAAAGCCCTGACGGGACTATCTAACCTTTGTTTCTGAGTCGTGCATTTTGGGTCCAACCCCCACGCACCCATCTCAGTTTAGACTCACATCCCCGGGCGCTGGCTGTATTAAAGCCTGGGTCTTCAATTTGGGTCTGCTGTGTGGATGAACACCCAGAAGCCATGTTAACTTGCTGAGAATATTTTGCTGTTCCATAGAAACTACATTCCATTCCAAATATTGACTTTAATGTTGTATTTACATGAAACACAGGACAGTGTGTCTAATTAATGCCATATTAACATGTTATAAATTGCATATTATTCAAGGACATGTAAAATGGTAAGCGCCTTTATATAGCGCCTTTATCCAAAGCGCTGTACAATTGATGCTTCTCATTCACCCATTCATACACACACTCATACATCAACTACGATTGGCTGCCATGCAAGGCACCGACCAACTTGTCAGGAGCATTTGGGAGTTGGGTGTCTTGCTCAGGGACACTTCGACACAGCCTCGATCGAACTGGCAACCGCCAGATGACCATACACACACACCATATACCTCTTGCCTCCTGAGCCAATGTCGTAAAGGTAAACCACCTGTTTGATGAGCATGTGCATGGGCATATGTGTGTGTGTGTGTGTGTGGTTGTGCATGTATGTGTGTGAGTGTATGGTTGTGTGCCTGTGTATCCAGAATCCACAGTGAACGTTCTGTAAGAGATTCTGATTTTCATTAAAAAGGGCTAAATCAGCAAATCAGCTATAATATAAATATATAATTATAATATAAAGTTATTTCCCACTGCCAATCTCTTCACATTTCATTCAAAATAAACTGTCATTTAGGAAACAGAGAATTCCTGAGCTTTAAATGTAAAAAAACAGCGCCCTCTTCTGGTAACATGTGGAAGTACAGTCCTCCTGGGCGACAGAGCAGTGCTACTCAACCCCACGTCCTCCTGAGGTATTGAGTAGTGCTACTCAACCCCACGTCCTCCTGGGCGACAGAGCAGTGCTACTCAACCCCACGTCCTCCTGAGGTATAGAGCAGTGCTACTCAACCCCACGTCCTCCTGAGGTATAGAGCAGTGCTACTCAACCCCACGTCCTCCTGGGCGACAGAGCAGTGCTACTCAACCCCACGTCCTACAGTGTCTCTGAATGCAGGATTGAAGCTAATAAAAGTTATATTTAAATGTGCAGGTTACACACAAACACCACAGCAATGGGAATTGGTCAGAACTAGTGGGATGTGTGTTGGGGTGCTAAGGAGATGTGTGCGGAGTGTGTAGGAATGATTATCAGGCATTCGATGGATGTCACTGTTGTATAGGTAGCAAGGTAATCTAAGCTAAGATACTGAGATACAAGGGTACACATGCAAGCTAACGATGAAGTCAAATCAGACATAATTCAATGGGAGAAACCAAATTGCCTAATAGGCTTCTTTTGGGCTCATAAACTAAAATAAAAAATAAAAAAAGTTTAAAAACAAAAATGACATTTCTCATTACATTACACTGCATTGCATTGGCTTAAAGACACTATTATCCTGACTTACAGAAGTGAAGAACATCAGCGTAACTCTAGAATAGTCATACACTTACTTGTGCAATGCCAAACTTCATCCATAAGACGTCAGTCCATCTGCTGGTCAGGAGTCATGACTATGACCTCCAAGTGCTCAGGTTTAAACTGTGCATCCATTTTAACAGAAAACTGCATTAAATTAGTTTTTATTTCTGTTGCATTTTCAAAAAATAACTGCACTTGCCTGCAGCACTACATTGCACTCATCCTAGATCATCTGTTGTTTAAAAAAGCGCCTTATTTTTGCATGACTTGGATGGAAGACCCGTGATTGTCCAACACAGTCAGAACAGATGCTCTTATTTTTAGAGATGAAAATTATAATGATGTTCCAGCAAGCGCCCCAAGTTCCACATCCCACAGGCCAGAGTCATTCCAAACTGCGCCCTCGGTCAGGACTGATCTCAGGTCAGCGCTCAGCGGTGGGAACGGGACAGCGGCTGCTCCCTACACCCCCATCCACTGATCTGGAGTCAGCGCTGCAGAGCGACAGTGGGAAGAACGTCTGGACATGGGTTTGGAATGCAGCCCTCATCTCCCTCTGGAGCGTAAACAGAGCGGTGCTCCGGGGAAGGCCACTCCAGCTCCTGCCCGCTGTATTGTCCCCGGATGAGACCGGGCCGCTTATTCCCCCAAACCTGATTGTGCAGGCTGGATCGTCCATATCAGAGTGTAAAATTGGAATTCATAACTGGTCGGGCTGGGGCACATTCTCCAATAGCAGGATATGGCATGGCAATCAAAACATATCCAATAACATTCTCCATCCACATTCTCCTTCACCCATGGTGAGGTCACAAACAGGCGATTTGAACGTTGCTAACTGAACATTCTAATGCTGCTGATGTAACAATCACTGCTGGTGACTGAAAGCAACGGAGCTCTAGAACACTGGAACCTTGGAATTGGAATTTTTTTAATTTAAACATTCCAAAGAGCCGACTCTTCCAAAGGATGGACAAAAAACAACAGCAAAGCAACAAGATTCCCTCATACCCTCTCAGTAACAGGTAGCCCACAGGAGCCCACATGCATGGGACAGTGGGGTAGACAGGCATCGAACATCAGAAGGTCAATGAGCACTTTGACAGGATTCCTTTTCTCACAACACAGTAGCAGTTTGTGCACACGGGCCACTAGCATCTGCTGCTAGACTGCCAGCTAATCTCCTCTCTGTGTAGGTTTGGGGGTGTTGGGGGTGTTGAGTGGGTGGTGGTTGGGGTTGGGGACTGAAACATTTCCTTTCTAACACTCAGCAATTATAATTACAATTACAATTACAACCACAACCACCCCCAGTCCCTATCCCCTCCATCTCCACTTACGTTTTGACGTGCGTTTGTTTTGGCCCGCTGTGTGACCACAGCATGAAGGGGTGGGGGGGTGGGATCTCTGTGCCTGTGTGCTCAGGTGTACCGGGGGGTTGGGTTTCGGGTTGGGGGGTGGGATCTCTGTGCCTGTGTGCTCAGGTGTCCCGGGGGGTTGGGTTTCGGGTTGGGGGGTGGAATCTCTGTGCCTGTGTGCTCAGGTGTCCCGGGGGGTTGGGTTTCGGGTTGGGGGGGGTGGGATCTCTGTGCCTGTGTGCTCAGGTGTCCCGGGGGGTTGGGTTTCGGGTTGGGGGGGTGGGATCTCTGTGCCTGTGTGCTCAGGTGTCCCGGGGGGTTGGGTTTCGGGTTGGGGGGTGGGATCTCTGTGCCTGTGTGCTCAGGTGTCCCGGGGGGTTGGGTTTCGGGTTGGGGGGTGGGATCTCTGTGCCTGTGTGCGCAGGTGTCCCGGGGGGTTGGGTTTCGGGTAGGGGGGGGGGGGGGGGTGCACGCCCCCCTCCCAGTCCTCCGCTTGAACGCATAGGTGGGAAAAAAGGCACAAAAATGAAAGGTGTGGAATGAGCTGGAGAGGGATGATCTCTGAACAGGAGGAGAGCAGTCAGTAAGAGCAGTCGTCTGGCAGTCGGAGGGTTGCCGGTTCTGATGAGCTGGTCAGCGCCTTGCATGGCAGCCAATCGCCGTCGGTGTGTGAGTGTGTGTATGAATGGGTGAATGAGAAGCATCAATTGTACAGCGCTTTGGATAAAGGCGCTATATAAATGCCAACCAGAACCAGAGGAGGAGAGGGCTGATCTCTGAGCAGGAGGAGAGGGGTTGTCTCTGGGCAGGAGGAGAGGAGATCTCTGAGCAGGAGGAGACTCTGACAGTTCCTGCCTAAATTGGGGAGAAGAGCGGTGGAGCAGGGGCCCGAGGCTCGTCTTAGGGACAGTGTTTATGTTCGTGATGTTCTGGCCGGCTCCAGCAGCCTGACAGGAGACAGCTTGGTCTCACGTGTGCGCTGAATATACGCCACCTTTCTGTCGTCAGGGAAAGCAAAAAAGCGAGTTTGGTGTTGGGCCTTCAACAACAACTTCAACTTCAGTGGTCTTCCTCCGTCTTTTTTTCTGGTTAATAATGAACCAGACTGTTGACTTGGGCATGCCCAGGGATACTGCAATGATCCTGATTGATTGATTTTAATTTCTGAGCCTCCTGGCGGCAGCTTAATTTGCATCTTCCTTGTGTTGCCATATCCCAACAACAATCTCCAAAGGCAATTACAAAGTCTAGAATCAAGGGGAGACATCAACAGCTCTCTTCTGCATTCACTATTAATAGACCTGCCTAATGAAACACGTCTATGAAGCCAATTCGAAAAATACTTTTTGTACCTTAGAAATTGGGGTACCATGTACAAAAGGTGCTAAGCGGTTCGTTCGTTCATAAACTCAAATTAAAACTCACGGTCTGCACTTCAACCTCATTGCCACTGATTCCTTTCAAACTCAAAGGGCTAGAGTAGAGAACCAAAAAATGTGCCACTGTCCCATGAATTATGGTGCTCGACGTATATCCCCTCTGTAATTAACGGCCGATTCTAACGCTACACGGAGCACGTCGTGGACGGCTGACAGGGAGAAGTCTGGAGTCTCCACTCATTGCAGAAACTACGTAGGAGTTGATCTATGAGCATAGTTTTCAATCAGCAAGAAAGTAAATATGCCGGGGATTACAAAGGCGACAGGATCCAGACGGAATTACATTACATGACACGATTACATTCCATTACATTTACATACAATTAGGGTCACAAAACATCAGCACATATAGCAGAATGTGTAAACGAGCCTGCACCATTAAAACTACTGAGAAACACCATAGTCAAAAATTATAGAAGCAAACAAACAGCCATTGCAGAAACTACGTATGAGCGATCTATGATCTACAGACATACATTTGACCCAGTTTGTGTCCGGTAGTCAATGACGGGGCCCCACTGGAAAACAAAACCAATCACTGGACAACAGTAGATTTAGCCGTCACGAAACGCCCTTCTTTTGAGTAGCCACTCAATGGATATCGATAGGTTACAAATACAAAGATTCACTCATTATCTTGCATTGTACTCGGAGTACTGTATTTAACTGTGAAAGGTCTTTACACAACGGTATTTTAATGTTAAAATATTTTAAGGCAAACTTTTAATATTTATTGTATTTTATATTCTCTAAAACCATTGCCATAAGCTACCTCAACAGACCAGCGGTCTATGTGTGAGTTTTGTTTTATCAGCGAATCTGTGGGAAAATCTAGAGCAAACACTCAAAAAAGAGTGCCATCGTTTTTCCCAGTTATTTCGAACAGGCTACCAACTACAGGTCAGCGTTCACGTTATACTATAAAGTATGAAGAGCCATAACAATACCAACTAGATTAGGTTATTTAGAGATTCAGGCTACCATACTTCAGCGATCATCACCTAAAGTGATTCTCGAACGGAGAGACACAGTCGACAAGTCTCTGCTCCGTACGCTGAACTACCATCGCCGTCTGCAGGTCGGGAGAGGCAGAGTTTGCGAACAGGGCGGCATCCTGTGACTCACGGACTTCCTCGACGGCGTAGTAGCGCACAGGATCAGTATATCATTATTCGTCATTGTCGAAGGTTAGAGGGAAAGAGAAGAAAGCAGACGCATTGTACGCGCATTTGCCACTCGGAGTAGCGACCAGGCTTTGCACACCGCTGGGTTTGAATGTCTGGAGACGGTGCGCGAAACGGGAAGGGCTGCTTTTCCAAAGAGGAGCTGGCTGAAGTGTCTGACGTTTCACCGGGTAAGAAAAAACATCACATTTAATACTTTAAGGGAAAAAAGTTTGTTGTCACAATACTCGCAAAGATCATGTTTGATCGCTTATTATCTGTAGTATAGGAACGTTACATTTCTGGGGATCTGCAGGGGATCTGCAGCACAGCCCTGGACTGGATCGAGTCCTACCTCTCAGGTCGCTCCTTCCAGGTTGCCTGGGCTGGTACAGTATTGACACCTCGGCCCCTTGCCACAGGAGTTCCCCAGGGCTCAGTCCTTGGCCCGCTTCATTTTTCCCTTTACACTCAATCCCTTGGCCATTATTACTGCTCATGGTTTGTCTTATCATTGCTATGCTGATGACACCAAACTGTTTTTCTCATTCTCACCATCTGACACAGGTTTCAGCCTGCATCTCTGCTTGTCTGAGTGACATCCAGAGTTGGATGGACAACCACCACCTACAGCTCAACCCAGGTAAGACAAAATGATCTTCATTTCTGCTCTAACCTCTCCCCTTCATGATTTCTCAATTTCCCTAGTGTGCCTCTCCAAGAACATTTGCGGCAGTGACCCTGTCCTGCAGATTCTTCCTATCCAACATCTGGAGAGCCCCCCCGCCCCCTTCGCACCCCCTCCTCGAACCAGCTCCTGGTCCAAGTGATGGTACTGTCCCACCGGGACTACTGCAACTCTCTCTTGGCTGGCCTACTGGCCTCTGCCATCAGACCTCTCCAACTCATCCAGAATGCAGCAGCTCGTCTGGTCTTCAACCTTCCCAGATGCCTCCAACATCACCCCCTGCTCACTTCCCTCCCCTGGCTGCCTATCATGGCTCGCATCAAATTAAAAGCATCAAAAAAAAAAAAGAAAAGAAAAAAGATCATCAGCCCCTACACCCCTGCCAGACCTCTCCGTCCGGCCTCCACGGGCTGCCTGGCGCCTCCCCCTCTCCGCACTTCCATCGCCCGCTCACGACTGCTGTCTGTTCTGACTCCACGGTGGTGGAACAACCTCCCCGTGGAGGTCAGAACAGCAGAGACTTCTTCAAGCGCAGACTGAAGACGCACCTCTTCTACCTGCACCTCTCTCCTCCCCTCCCGACAATCTCTAATCAACTGTTAGCTGTTTAGCTATTTTTATTGCTGCTATGTAAGCTGTTTATTGTTGTCCCTACATGAGTGCATATTATTCTTTAGCATTGTGTTTTGTAAAACAGTTTTATAGATGTCATCGTTTGTCAGATTAATCTACAAGGCCCAAGGCCTTATCGTATCTTATTGTATTGTCAGCACTTGAAACTGTACTTCCCTCTACGGTCTTTCAGCGCACATGTCCCTGGTTATGGGTATGCATTTTATTGTACGTCGCTCTGGATAAGAGCGCCTGCCAAATGCCAATAATGTAATGTAATGTAGGGGGGTAGTTGGGGCAGTAAGTGATGACCTCATTGCAGGGAACAGGGGCTCAGACAGGGAGGGGTGGGGCCAGACTCTGGTTTAAAACAACATCCCACAGGTGAGAAAGATCCGTGCTGTAGATCACCTTTCCCTCCTAAAAACTCTCTCACACCCAAGCCGCTTTGCAGCTTCGCCAGAGTCAATACTGGGCCCATCTGGAAACCCTTATAAAACAGTAGACAAATGAATTCCGGCCCGTATACTTTTGTTTATGTATATGCATATGGGTGTATGTATACAAATGTCTATGTATGTGTACTTGTACTGTATATATGGGTGATAATAGTTTGAAGCATAAGTACAAATACACTAATAAATATGAAATTACAAATTGGAACACCACCCAAATCAGGAGCCTTTCCGCTACACACTCTCTCCCTCTCTTTCCCCGACTTAAAAATGACCTTTAACCTTACAGAAAGTCACACTGGCCTGCACTGGATTTGGAGTGGGTTTATTTACTACATTCATTCCATTTTTTTTACAGTGAAATTTTCTATCAATGCAGTCGCAGGATATACCATTAAAACTCAAGTTCTATCTCTATGAACTGTCTAACAATGCCAATGTTTTAGCAATGATGGCTCCTTATTTTGTAATATGCGGGGAAGCAAAACAAGCTTTGGGCAGTCCCCACCTTTGATTGTTTTGGAAATCCGCATACGGCATGAATCATGGTAAAGTCAGTATGCTTTTCAGAGCAAGCATCCAGTGTACAAAACCCAGAGCAGTTTTAAGGAAACATTTTGTGGGAAGGTGCTAGGAATTATCACTGTTGTCTGTTTCCTAAACACAATATACACGCTAAAGGTTGTAGAGGCTCTCTGGAACAAGACGAGACCAGCTAAAGGTTTCTCAGAGCAGTGCAAGCAACGACTCAACCATCCATTACAATACATTCTATTTAGCAGATGCTGTTATCCCAAGCAACGTACAAAACCATGCATATAAAGGACATTTGAACATACAGAGCAGGTTGGATAAGCTACAAATCACACAGAAACCACTGTATAGCCATGAACATCATTTCCAGTACACATGGCAAATAGGCCAAGGAATTAGGACCAAGACAGTACACAGAAATACAAATGCAAATACAATATAAATACAAATACAACTGCAACTATATTAGACTACAATGTAGTTTGCATGTGCATGTGTGTTTGTGTGTGTGTGCGTGTGCATCTGCAGAGTGTCTGTGTGTTCATGCATGCCTGTGCGTGAGTGTGTGTGTGTGTGTGTGTGTTATAGTATCCAAAATAGACAATCGCTGTGGATGGGTTGATGATACATACATAGAGCGGGTATTGTCATTCAATCAGAAACTCAATTTTTCAAACCTTTTCATACAGCCCTCAGATGACACAAAGTAAAAAAAGAAAAGAAAAAAGCCAAAATAATGAAAGCTGGCATGTATGAATTTTGCCATCTCTCTCTCCCTCTCCATCACTCTCTCTCTCCCTCTCCATCACTCTCTCTCTCTCGCTCCCTCTCTCTCTGCTGTAATCCAGCCCTGTGAGTTGGGTGAGGCTGCACACATGCTTGTCTCCTGCTGTAATGTGTTCCTGTATAAAGATTATTTCCTTTATTTTCTAATGTGAGCCAGGAGGAATACTATTACACAGTACTGCTGGGGACTCTCACACGCACACACACACTGAGACAGGCACACACACACAACACTGAGACAGGCACACACACACACACACACACACACACACACACTCACTCACACACACACAACACTGAGGCAGGCATACACACACACACACACAACACTGCGACAAGCACACACACACACACTCACTCACATACACACACAACACTGAGGAAGGCATACACACACACACACACACACACACAACACGCGCACACACTTGCATGCATGCACACACAGAGACACACACACATGCATAATCCAGACACTGTCTCTCCATAGCATTCTGCATTCTCCCCCCTGAGCACCAACATAAACACATCTGCCCCCCCCCCCCCCCATTAACCCACCACCAATGCTCCACTACTGCCCCCTAACAAAAATGCTTTGAGCATATTACTAGCTTCTCTCCATTGGCTACCCATTACATTTCACATTGTTTTCAAAGTAGTGCTCCTCACATTTAAGGAATGGGCTTGCCCTTCCCTATCTTAAAGGTACAATAGGTAAGATTTGTGTGTTAAAACATTGTTACAAGACCATTGTAAATCCCTTCCTATCATTGAAAAAGGCTCACTGACATGTTGACTCGCCCTCTACCGGGTTTCAAAATATGCAGTGACTGGCCGGCACTCTGTACCAACACATCTATAGCTGTACAATAATTCAAGCTCATTGGTTGAAAATTGGTTCTAACTGCCACAGCCAAAGGAGTTTCAACCTCAGCGCGTTCACGGGGAAGGGGGAGGGATAAACAGTGTTGTGGTTTGAGCGTATTTGTTGCTGCAATTCCTCTCTTGACCGTTAGAACTCCTAAATGACCTATTGTACCTTTAAGGTCTTTCTTCACCCTCGTATTCCCATTGACCCCTCTCCTGTGGAATGACTTACCCGGTGAGATTCAGGGAGCACTTTGCATCTTTAAATCTAGGCTCAAAACAGATTTTTCACCCACCCTATTATGAGCAGTCAAACAGGTTGTTATGGGTCCACAGATCGGAGTAGCTTGGGTTCCGTTAACTGGTTTGTTATTTATTATTTATCTGTACTTACGTAATCGTATAAAATGTGGGCTGGAATGACTATTCTGTGTGACTATAATGACACCTGGTGGCAGTTACAGGAATTACAGTTTAAAATGGCCGGAGAGCGACAGAAAAACACACAGGAAGGGTGTGAAGATGGCGTGCATCACTATCACATTCTCGGCCGGTTTAAGGGATCAGGGATCTCCACAGGAACCAAGACTGAATTCAGGTTTCACACGTAATAGACCAGGGCTTCAAAACTCCAGTCCCGCAGAGCCCCAGTGTCTGCTTGGTTTCGCTGCGTTTCAGCAAATGCATAAAATATAGGCCTCTGTCCCCTGGTGCTTTAATTATCATTTAAAAATACTTAAGTTTCTGCCCATAGAAAATGTTCCTTGTAAAGAGCAATCGGGTGTAGTCTGTCATTGGTTAATTTTAGTATTTAGTATTACTGGCGTCCTCTGCAGGCTAAATAACGTGTTTACAACCCGGATTAACAAGGAGTAAATGGAGCATATATACTTATACTGTACATGTCTATGGGTTTGAAAGAGTTGGGCTGCACAATGAAGTAATGTGACATTTTTGTACTCCTGCGAAGTACAGGTACTAGAGATGACGGAAAACTTATATTCAAAATTAAGGATCAGAAATTAACACTGAAGTAACAATGGAACTGTACTCCTGAAATCTGCACTTGCGGCAAACCCCGGCAAAATCCTAACGTCAGTGTTAGCTATTGAACTGTTAACGTTCACTGAAACAGTGGCTAAAGCTGGCAAGCTTGTTAGCTACCATAATGGCTGATTTTTTAATTAGGCTACTTTTAAAACGTGGCTAAAACCGAACGTCATATTCTTTAAAATAAATAGCAAATAACCACACTAGTGACTTTTAGTTTTATTTCATTGTTGTAATTACATGTTGTACATATAATTTAATAGTCACGGTTTCGCTTGGCATTTTGGCCGGGTTTAAGGTTCGCTAACTAGCTTGCTAGCTTCCAACCAGTAACGTTAGCTACCTGCTGTCGACGGAGGGAGCTAATGTGGCACCGATATTAGGACCAGTATGAAATTGCGAGACAGAATGCTTGTGAGACCTGTAACTACGCGAGGCTGGATGGTCCAGCAGTGTGTCTCCCGCAAAGTTTAAATTAAACTAAACAGCGCCTACGGCTATCGTGGTACCCGGCTTCAGTAGCCAACCTGTGCTTGTCTCTGCTAGCGATAGCTAACGTAACTCACGTCCGTTTGTTTATTGAAGTTACCTTCGAACCTGGGGGATACGAGAGTGAATTTGAAGCGAGAGAAGTAAAGGGACCACCTAGCGTGTCGTAGGTTCAGACGTTTGACCGTCCGTATATACTCCAGGTTTAGGCGATCCGTCAGCACAATGAAAGGCTCTTTGGCCCCCCCCCAGCCAATGTCTCCACTCCCAGAGGTTGTTTAAGCAGTTTAGGCCCGGCTCCAAGTGGTTCAAAATTTAGCTGCTCGGCTTTTAACCATGAACAAATAAGATATCATACATTATCCTAATTCTAACTATATTACACATGTTACCAGTCGCTTGAGTCAAAATCGTATTCATTACTTACCCTCAGATACATCATTATTAGCCATTCCAGAGTCTAGGCTGAAGAAAAAGGGTGATCGTGCCATTTCAGTTACAGCCACTAGACTCTCGAACGGTCTCCCTCTGGTCATTAGCTGAGTCAGTTTCTTCTTTTATGACTAATCTGAGCACCCATTAAGCTTTTAATGGATTTGACTTTGTTTTATTTGATTTTTAATCTATAGATTAGCCTTTATTGGATTTTAATTAGGCTTTTCTTATTGTGTGCCTCTCCTGTGGAACAAATTGTCTGCTCATGTTCTGGGTGCAGACACTGTCAGGCTTACAACATATCCTTGTAGTCTATCCTATAGTTGAGGTGCAGGAGTGGGTGGCTTGCATAAGCTCTAGAGTCTCTGGTGGATGTAGCATTCAGTGCTGTCACAGGATTATTGTTGGTAGTGCTGTGTTAAACTGAACCAGTCATGGTCTGGGGGTGACTGTCTCAAGCCTGCCCTCATGGCACAGTGTTTGTTTCCCTGCCACTGCCTCTGTTTCCCTGAGCTATGCTGCCATAGCCTTATTCTGCCTCTGTTTCCCTGAGCCATGCTGCCATAGCCTTATTCTGCCTCTGTTCCCCTGAGCCATGCTGTCATAGCCTTATTCTGCCTCTGTTTCCCTCAGCTATTCTGCCATAGCCTTATTCTGCCTCTGTTCCCCTTAGCCATGCTGCCATAGCCTTATTCTGCCTCTGTTCCCCTTAGCCATGCTGCCATAGCCTTATTCTGCCTCTGTTCCCCTTAGCCATTCTGCCATAGCCTTATTCTGCCTCTGTTCCCCTTAGCCATGCTGCCATACCCTTATTCTGCCTCTGTTCCCCTTAGCCATGCTGTCATAGCCTTATTCTGCCTCTGTTCCCCTTTGCCATGCTGCCATACCCTTATTCTGCCTCTGTATCCCTGAGCCATGCTGCTATAGCCTTATTCTGCCTCTGTTCCCCTTAGCCATGCTGCCATACCCTTATTCTGCCTCTGTTCCCCTTAGCCATGCTGCCATACCCTTATTCTGCCTCTGTTCCCCTTAGCCATGCTGTCATAGCCTTATTCTGCCTCTGTTCCCCTTTGCCATGCTGCCATACCCTTATTCTGCCTCTGTATCCCTGAGCCATGCTGCTATAGCCTTATTCTGCCTCTGTTCCCCTTTGCCATGCTGCCATAGCCTTATTCTGCCTCTGTTCCCCTGAGCTATGCTGCCATAGCCTTATTCTGCCTCTGTTCCCCTTAGCCATGCTGCCATAGCCTTATTCTGCCTCTGTTCCCCTTAGCCATGCTGCCATAGCCTTATTCTGCCTCTGTTTCCCTGAGCCATGCTGCCATAGCCTTATTCTGCCTCTGTTTCCCTGAGCTATGCTGCCATAGCCTTATTCTGCCTCTGTTTCCCGCAGCTATGCTGCCATAGTCTTATTCTGCCAGGGTTCTCCTTCCCGTACGTACCTCTCTCTCCTACTGTGATTGATAAATTACCTGAACCCCCTAACAATGTTACTTTCCTCTGCTCCCCACTCCCTGCACCTGCCCAGAGCTCTAGCCCACCTTTACCTCTGCTTGGACTTTTAATTAATTTGGAATTCATTCGGATGCACTAATTCATCTGTTTATTTTTACAACCATTTTTCCAAAAATACGATGTCAACTTGGGGCAGATGGGTTCCCCCTCTGAGTCAGGTTCTGCTTAAGGTTTCTTCCTGTCAGCCAGCTTTGTGACAAAGCCCCTTTGTTAAAAGCACTATGCAAATAAAAATTGATTGATTTTGGGGACACTTCAGGACATCCATCCATCCATCCATTATCTGAACCCGCTTATCCTGATCAGGGTTGCAGGGGGGCTGGAGCCTATCCCAGCATACATTGGGTGAAAGGCAGGAATACACCCTGGACAGGTCGCCAGTCTATCGCAGGGCACACACACCATTCACTCACTCATACCTACGGGCAATTTAGACTCTCCAATCAGCCTAACCTGCATGTCTTTGGACTGTGGGAGGAAACCCACGCAGACACTGGGAGAACATGCAAACTCCGCACAGAGAGGCCCCGGCCGACGTGGATTCGAACCCAGGACCTCCTTGCTGTGAGGCGGCAGTGCTACCCACTGCACCATCCGTGCCGCCCACTTCAGGACAGTGTTTGGGAAATCTAATGTCTAGACTTCTCTTCTTTAAAGTCTTAAACCATGCATGTGCAGTAAATCGTTTTTGAGATATTTACAGCTTTATAGGACTAGCACAAAACAGTTAGATATAATTGCCCTCTTGGGGGGCAAAGTGGAAACGGTTAATCATCTTAATGCAAAAGTGTTGAAGTAAATGGGAAATTTATTATTGAACAAACTGCAGCAAAAAACCCTGAACACATTGCGTCAGTAGTCCTATCTGTCTTGTCAGTTAGAAGCCAAATTTATATTTGAAAGAGTTTCAGTGTATGCATCAGAAATAAATAATAGCCTAAGTAGGCTGGCTTATAGCCTCTGGTTTGGTAAATAGTCTCAGTCAGTCACAATTAAAGCAGAAAATGTTCAAGCAAGTAATTTCTTCATTTTCTCTTAACTTTTTGCACCAGATTTATACCAGATGAATTCCTGCCTGGCTTGGAACACATGTTGGCTAGCAGACACAACAGCGACTGGTCTCAGGCATGTTTTGTCTCACAGAAACAGAAAAGGCAGCCCCATATCTGCTCGTAGGTGTACCCTTTGGAACGCCCACTCATTCCACTTCTGGCCCAGAGTGAAGGCTTTTAAATACCGCAGAATGGGAGGCACGCCCAAAAAACCGGAAACTGATTAATCAACCCCCACTCATTCCGCTTCTGGTGCATGCCAAAAACAAAAGGTTACTTCACAATTCAAGCAGCAGTGCAAGTTTGACTTGCAAGTGTAGCATTATGCAAGTGAAGTATTGTGCATGAGAGGTGTTGGAAACACGGACCATTACCACAACAGTTTGATATAAAGCATTAACAAAATATTAGTCTGAAGTTTTGGCAGAAAACTGATTGTCCCTGCGAGGAAGCTAAGACTTGGTCATATTTTCCAGCAGGACAACAACTCCAAAGATACATCACTATCCACACAGAAATGATGAAGTGAAAACAACATATAAAGTAATGAACCAGGAGTGCCAATAATTGTGAAATCAGTTTTTTTGGGGAAACACATTTTTTTATTTGAATAATGTAAGACTTTTGTTGATTCCATTGAATCATTAATAATACTTTACACTTGTTGGAAAACATTAACAGATAATGTTAATGTAAATAACATTGTATTATTGTATTATTTGTTCGTTTGCAGTGTTTGTGTATGTACTGTAGGAAGCCACTGTTTACACTTCCTTACATTAACGGGGGCTTGTGAGTTATGTATTGAAACACACAAAGCTGGGACTGTGTTCACATAGTGCAGCTTTCAGAGGCCTGTATGTAATAGCAGACTGCTGAACTCAAACAACCCCACTGTGGCACACAGATCATTGTGAACAATACAGTAAACAGAGCGCTGTAATACAATTCAGATTTTTGCTGCTGTTGTTGCCTATCCACTTTGAGGTTTGACGCATTGTGTGTTCAGAGATGCTCTTCATCATACCACTATTGTAATGCATGGTTATTTGCGTTACTGTCACATTCATGTCAGCTACATTTTATGCTATATGAATATATTATTATTATTATTATTATTATTATTATTATTATTATTATTATTATTATTATTACGACTGAATGAAGTGCTCAGTGATTTAACCCTGGGGACCCAATCAGCACACACAACATGTAAGTCAATGCTTTAAATGATATGTTTATTTGACGCGCTACAAAGAAAATCAATCAATAAACTGACTTAGAGAAAGAACAGGAGTGCAAGTGTTCAGCAAGTGTTGCGTACATGAAAAGCAGGAAATAAAACTTGATCCCAAAATTGATTTCTTTACCCAATTTCTTACATACTACACCGGGCTAAAGTGACCAGCCTTAAATGTGGTATCAGCCACAAAAGTTAGCAGGAGGAAGCAAAGCATTCACTTCCACTTCACAGAGATGAAGGTAGTTCTTTCCTGGAAGATGCACCGTCACATAGCGTCCCACCATTAGCCCGGGACAGGGAAAGGTTTTAGTCTCTCCTGCTCTCATAGTTTCAATCTTGCTGCACCTGCAAGAGGGAACAGAACAAAGTTGCTAAGTGGCTCATTGACTTTGGTCTTATTTTGAATAATAATTGTCGAATTATTAATAGTCCTAACTATGAATATGATGCTGCCTCAGTTACAGTAGCAAGCGTGTGATGAGGGGGAAGCTTATCATGCGGATGGGCTGGTAATGGAAATGATCTGTCAGTGTGGGCCGGTCTGTACTCTGGTCTGTACTGCAGAGTTAAAGTGTGGGCAGGTCTGTCCTCTGGTCTGTACTGCAGAGTTAAAGTGTGGGCAGGTCTGTACTCTGGTCTGTACTGCAGAGTTAATGTGTGGGCAGGTCTGTACTCTGGTCTGTACTGCAGAGTTAAAGTGTGGGCAGGTCTGTACTCTGGTCTGTACTGCAGAGTTAAAGTGTGGGCAGGTCTGTACTCTGGTCTGTACTGCAGAGTTAAAGTGTGGGCAGGTCTGTCCTCTGGTCTGTACTGCAGAGTTAAAGTGTGGGCAGGTCTGTACTCTGGTCTGTACTGCAGAGTTAAAGTGTGGGCAGGTCTGTCCTCTGGTCTGTACTGCAGAGTTAAAGTGTGGGCAGGTCTGTACTCTGGTCTGTACTGCAGAGTTAAAGTGTGGGCAGGTCTGTACTCTGTGCTGTTGGCAGCACTCTCTCTCTCTCTGAAGGACATACTTATCTGCTCTGCCCCAAATAGAAAGAGGGCATTGCAGAGGTGAGACAGACATTATGAAGATGACCAGGCATTTCAAAAAAGTGTTTGTGAATATGAGGCTCTGCGTGTAAAGATGGCTACTGACCGTGCATTATTGATGCCGTTGTTCTCCAGGGAGTCACCGATGAGGATCTGAGTTCCATTGATCCTGTCTCCACAGCAGTCTCCTCTGTTGGTGATGGTGACAGAGGTGATTAAGTAGGACCTCAGCAGGTCCACCCTCCACCAGGAGTTGTGGCCGATTGAGGTGTGGGCACAGGACCCATGGTGGAAATCAGGATCTCGGTTTC
The DNA here is from genome assembly GCF_963514075.1 of Conger conger. NCBI lineage: Eukaryota > Metazoa > Chordata > Actinopteri > Anguilliformes > Congridae > Conger > Conger conger. Next base: position 2,044,398 of record NC_083760.1, on the reverse strand, counting down.
CATCAATGGCATTGGCTGCCAGGCTGAACACTACCTCAGAGCCTGGTAGAAGCCCTGATTGAGTGGCCTTGCCGCGTAAAGCCACGTTCTCTGCAGGGGGAAATGAACACAACTGAGCCAACATGGCTGTAAAATGCAGTTACTTTATTAGCACCCTGGACAAACCCTGTGTCCTGTGCAACTGCAGCAGTACTGTGAAATTACCCATCATGCCTTTGGGTGTTCAGCCAAATTCTCCACGGCAGAGGCTGTAAGTCACTTTCATTGGGTTTATGAGTTGGAGGGAAAGGTTTGTCAAGCATAATATGAGTCTGATATATGAAGCTGGCTTTCATGCTTAACTGTTCGGTGAACCAATATCATGAAGTTTAATTCCGCAAGGTAAGATATTTCTTTAGTTCAATTATGTCACAAACAATATTATCTGAATTGAATTGCACTTATAGTTAACTGATGGTAAAAACACTTTGCCTTTGGTCAACATCTCGCTCTGAACATTAATTTCAGATAAATGATCCAAATAGATGTACATGTTAAAGGATAAAGATTGATGAAGGCTTTTTCAGAGAAACACCTGTATGCTTTCATGTACAGGTGGTTTCTATGGCAGTGCATGTGCATGGGGTGAAGTCTACCTTCTGTAAATCCTGGAGGAACTGAGCATGACTTGACGGCTGAAAGTGCCACGATCTGAACAAGTAAGATTATCACCTTCATCCTGGAAAAGAGGGGAGAGATTGTAGAGCAGAGATCAACCAAGCCAGTACATTTTGGAATTATTCTGGGGAAAATGTACATCTTAAAACAAATATTGAGTTGACGTGGTTCTACATGGTGCTTCCTCAATTTCAGAGATTTCAAACAGAAATTTCAAACAGATTTTTCTTCCAATGCAAAGCATTATGAAGATAATGTGTGCTAGCTAACTTAGCTTAGGTAACCAGATAGCCAGCATGAACCACCAATGATGAGACCATTGAAGGAACATTGAACATACAAAAGATTTTTACAAAGAGATGAATTCAATGTGAAGATCACAGGTTACCCCATTTAGGGTTAAGCAATTTGTAAACATAGGACACAGCATTGTGTCATGGCTACATTTTCTCAGAGAAGTAAAATCGAGTCCAACTAATGTTCAATAAAATGTTTGAAAGCTTACAAAAGCTTCATCATTCATTTTTGAAAGATTGCTAATAGAGAGATTTTCAGGTGGATCTGCAGGTAGATCTAGTCTGTAAACTCACCTGTCAGTAAGGTAGCAGGTTCCCAGGTAGATCTAGTCTTTCAAGAGTTTACACTGTGGTTTCTTGCGTTTTTATAAGCCCAGCTGTAACGAAAATGTTCTAGGTTCATTTGATTCATAACAAGCAGCGTACATGTGATATATTGATTACAGGCAGTATTTATATATATATATATATATATATATATATATATATATATATATATATATCCATCCCATCCATCCATTATCTGAACCCGCTTATCCTGAACAGGGTCGCAGGGGGGCTGGAGCCAATCCCAGCATACATTGGGCGAAAGGCAGGAATACACCCTGGACAGGTCGCCAGTCCAGCGCAGGGCACACACACCATTCACTCACACACTCATACCTACGGGCAATTTAGACTCTCCAATCAGCCTAACGTGCATGTCTTTGGAATGTGGGAGGAAACCGGAGTACCCGGAGGAAACCCACGCAGACACGGGGAGAACATGCAAACTCCGCACAGAGAGGCCCCGGCCGACGGGGATTCGAACCCAGGACCTCCTTGCTGTGAGGCGGCAGTGCTACTCACTGCGCCATCCGTGCCGCCTATATATATATATATATACAGTATATAATATATATATATATATATAAACCAGGGGGTCAGTCCAACAAGGCAGAGGTACCGATATCCACAACAACCAAAGAAGAATCCAGGGAAGCAGACAGGGGTCAAAACCAGAAATCCAGATAAACAAGGGCAAGGACTCAGGGGCAAGGGCAAGGGCAAGGGCAAGGGCAAGGGCAAGGGCAAGGGCAAGGAAACAAGGAGGCTAGAACTGGGGGAAGGAATAAAGGGCTCGGGACTCAGAAAACAGGACAAGACGAACTAGCAGTGTGCAACTGAAAAGGACAGGTATAAATACACAGGGGAATGAGTCAAACTAGGCCAGGCATGGGAGTGAGGGCGGTCTAACAAATAAACATCAGGTGAGACACATGAAAGGGTAATAGGACAATAACGAGGGGGAAACGAAAACGCGGACTGGATTCACAAAGACACACATGTAATACAAACGGCTCCGGACTAGAGAGTAGACAATTGCAAAGAGTCAGGAGATGCAGAGATACAGAGAGACAGGTGCGAATACTTCGCTGAAACTAAGCAAGTAATCAGTGATAGAATAGGGAGGCGGAGTTACAGAACAGAATTGAAACTGGAGATGCATTAGTAAGGTAGTTAAGTGATTTAAATAAAAAATTCCCAAAACCTTTATTTCTAAGCATACTGAATAATAATAAAATGTTTAGAGAATATATTTAGATGCCCACGAACATGGAACAACTCAGAAATATTCAATCCAAAATATTTTTTTTGTTGTTAAACATCAACCTTTTTTGGCATAAAATCTCAAGAAGTGTTTTTGAAATGTTACGCAGGCGAAAAAATGCTGTGTTGTTTTATGCAAGCCTAACAAATTATACACCGTTGGAAATGTAACGTGATTCGCTAAAATAGTCATCACTTCAATAACATGCCGGTAGTCAGTTCTTTGATGAGCTGAAATTATACTGAATTATCTTACACACGGATGGGGGTAACAAATTTCTCTGCAACTATGTTACATTTTTCCTGTGCGACATGGCTCAGGCAGTAAGAGCAGTCGTCTGGCAGTCGGAGGGTTGCCGGTTCGATCCCCCGCCTGGGCTGTGTCGAAGTGTCCCTGAGCAAGACACCTAACCCCCAAATGCTCCTGACGAGCTGGTCGGGGCCTTGTATGGCAGCCAATCACCGTCGGTGTGTGTGTGAGTGTGTGCATGAATGGGTGAATGGAGAAACATCAATTGTACAGCACTTTGGATAAAGGCGCTATATAAATGCCTGCCAGTGACAAATGGACGGTTGTAGTTGGGCATGTTTGTGAGAGCCAATACAATGGATAAACTAACTATATAACATTATTACCACTACTAAACACTGCACACCCTGTTTCCATCAGATACCCATGAAACCTGGGAATGTCATTTAAACTAAACTCGGAGCAGTGCAAGATAGTACACTGGATGATTTTTCCAAACCTGCATAAATTCATATCACATTAATAACTTGAAAATCCAGATCGAACGGAAGCCCCATAAATGACACATATGAGAAAGCTTACCTTGATCTCAGCAGAGACTCTGATATCGATGTGTGGTCTGTGCTCATTATATAGGCGATATGTTGACCCATTGTGTATCTAAGCTTTGGCAGATAGATATAATATTTGTTCAGTTGAGCTTTGACTATGCATTATTCTTCAGAAAAGTAACCCGAGACAGGAGATCCGGGCTGGGAGCTGGTGAATGAGTTTATTATTTTGAGCCTTTAATCCAACCCTTACACAACCTGTGGCAAGGAGATATTTGTTTAAGTCTTCAATTGCACTTTGAGTTTATGCAAATTCAGACAAATAACAGGACATTTTTTGCATTAGAAATTGTGATTCATGGTGGTCCCTATGTTTAGGTAAAATGGACTGCCTTGAAACCCTCTTGATCAAGAGTTACCATGGTTAAATGGTACCATTTGATTTATGACCATTTGAATGTGTTATTTTGGTTGTAGGGGGCATTTTTCTAACAAAGATAACTTTTGACCAATAACACCTGTAAGGGTAATTTTCTTAATTGATTCTTAATTGACAAGGTGTGTTAACATAAAGACAATTACATGATTACAAATAACCTTTTAGTGATAATCCTTATTACTATTAGACCACTTTCTGAATTAAGTGCTTACTATGAGTCTTTCTCTGTCTCTCTCCAGCAGACAGACAGCCTTTGACCTTAAGGTCTCTGCTTCTCAGCTAGCACATTCTGGTCTTACAGCAAGGTCAACAAGGGGTATTCAGAAGACAAATTACTGATAAATGTTCGTGGCCAGCTTCATGTCTTTTTGTTTTGGTAAAGCCCCCCCTTCTGGAAAAGTGTGTATAAGAGTCGTATTATGTCTGATTCAAATCAGAAAGCCGGTAAGCTTTCTCACTTTCTGTCATTTCTTTGCAAATAAATACGAAAGTTAAACTCAAGTATAGCTATTAATGTTTTTTACTGGATCTGTTTCATCGGACAATTCTCACCTGTGATATCTTATTTGTGCATTTTTCCCTGCACACACCACATATACTATGGTTCATAATGTATAAAACAAAAATCCACAGACAATTTATTATAGGAATATTAGTTCTGATATTAGTCCTTAATAGTCAGCTAATGTAATGAACAAGAACAAGAGACAATTGATACCTGATTGTGTAGGCTGCAGTTCCTTCATTTTTGGCAAAACATAATAACATAGCAGCATTTTTTACTCATCTGTCCATATAACATAATCCAAAAAGGCCTGGGGATCATCCAGGCACTCTGTTTGCGAATGTGAACTGAGCATTTAGGTTTCTTTCGGTCTTTTGCTTCTCTCCCATGAAGACCATTTTGCCCAGTCTATTTCTAATTGTGGAGTCAAGAACACTGGCCTTAGCTGAGGCTACAGAGGCCTGCAGGTCTTTGCATGTTCTTCTGGGATCTTGTGTGACTTCCTGGATGAGTCATCGCTGGGTCCATTTGTCTGGCCAGCCACTTGCCACAGATAATGACTCTCACCAGGAAGTTCACTGGACAAAGACGTTCAACATACAGCACACCAACCAGGACAAACAGAGAATGTTTGCCTCTGAAACATTCTGAAGAATTGACATGCCCCCATCTCAGATGGCATCACATGCCATATCTATCAGGTGATCTCCCTTTATTCAAGGTGTGAATCCAACTGCCAAATGCCAATAATGTAACTGTATACTTCCTCCAATGAAAACCAGATCACCTAGCATAGAAGCATTTGCCAAAATGATGCATAAGGTCATATATCACAGAAGACCTTGCTAATGACAATTCTACATACATCACCTGTAGAAATGTTGGTGTTATTTGTAAACTGGTAATCTCGATTGGTAACTTGTCCTGTAGCCGTGTGGACAACGATTCAAAGTTTTCAGCTGGAATGACAGAGTGGAATAATAAGGCTTGAAAAGACTGAAAACTCTGCCGTACAGACCGGAGTACAGACCTGCCCACACTTTAACTCTGCAGTACAGACCAGAGTACAGACATTGACTGAAAAGTTAAACATTTGAGTATACAGGGTGGCCTCTCCCAGGGTGACTCAACCATTGCATTACATTACATGGCATTTAGCAGATGCTCTTATCCAGCGCGACGTACAACGAAGTGCAAATCAAACACAACTGTGAAGAGGACCTGAGAGGACAGTACAGTTCCGAGTCCAAGTGTAAACATACAGATAATCAGAACCCTTGAAGTGTACAATCAACTTCCAAACTAGCATACCACAGTTGGCAGCCAGAATACAACAATACAACAGCCAATAAAAAACAACAATATCTATACAAGTAACAATATCTATACAATCTATACATAAGTGCCATGACAGTCTAAGGCTAATCATGGTGGTGAGTTAGGGAGGGAGGGCGGCCTTTAGCGTAGTGGTTAAAGTACATGACTGGGACCGCAAGGTTGGTGGTTCTAATCCCAGTGTAGCCACAATAAGATCCGCAGAGCCTTTGGCCATTGAGCAAGGCCCTTAACCCTGCATTGCTCCAGGGGAGGATTGTCTCCTGCTTAGTCTAATCAACTGTACGCCGCTCTGGATAAGACCCAAAATGCCAATAATGTAATATACTGTATTCCAGCACATGGCACAATAGTGTGTAAGAAAGAAGTTGAAATTGTACAATTCTGGGCTGTAACATGAAGTAGGGATGTCTGTGGCTCAGTGGCTGTAGAACAGTTTAGCAGCAGCAAATATAGAGCTTGTGAATAGCATCACTGACTCCCCTGAATGAGTTCAGAAATAAATATCAAAGAACAGTGTCGTATCACATTCAAAACAAAAAGGTATGCAATTTATCACAACATTTCCTTAATAACGTTACATATTCACCTCACACAGGTTGCATGTGTTGTGGCTTTCTATTTCTCCATTCCCTATATAAAGGCAATGTGAGTGTCATTAATGATTACTAAATGTGCTATAAATCCTTTTGGCAGGCCTGCCGCTCCCCACAGATAATGACTCTCACCAGGAAGTTTACTGAACAAGGCAGCATCAGTACACCAAAAAGGACTCAGCCAACACAAACGGAGAATGTTTGCCATCACATGTCATGTCTATCTGGTGACCTCCCTTTATTTATGGTGTCCAAGGTGTGAATCCAACGGTATACTTCCTCCAGTGAAACCGGATCACCTAGCTTTGCAGCAGCAGCGAGAGGCCAGAGAAGCATTTGCTGAAATGATGCATAAGGCAGTATATCACAGATGACCTTGCCGATGACCATTGTGGAATGTGAACAGAGAATGTGGAATGAGGGTAAAGCTAGAAAAAAATATGGTGCAGAAAGATCTTCAAAGAAGGACTTGAAAATGAAAATGGACTATTTATATATTTATTAATTTCCTGAAAAGATAGTCTTGCAGTTCTCTAACTCTCTTCAAAAAGCACAGCACTGTTATTTTACTAAATGTGTGCATATACCCAGGCTTTTCTCAAATGTTTTATTGGCTCTAGCCAATTGATTTAATGATACAATTAAACACAATAATATCAGGAATATAGATCAAAAGAGACTGGAAGTTCTGATCACCCGGATGTGACTGCATAAGCCTCTGAAAAGTGGCAGGGGCATTACTCAACCCAAACATCATTCTACTAAACTCATAGAGCCCTGTGGGCTTTGTCAAAGTCACTGGGGTGCGATGGCACCAGCCAGTATCCGCTGGTGAGGTTGGAAAAGAACCTGCCCTTCGAGAGCAGAGTGCAAGACTCTTCTACCGCGGGGCCAGGGGAAGGCATATTTGGAGGTTACACTGTTGAGTTTACGATAATCTATGCAAGATCTTAAAGTGCCATCTTTATTGGGCACTGAGACTATGGGTGATGCCCAAGGGCTGAAGGTCTTGCGGATCACTCCTGCCTCCAACATGCCTTGGATCAATGTACGCACCTCCTGGTAGAGATTTGGTTGGGTTTGTCAGTGGTGCCTGCCCTGTGGAGATTGGGTGAAACACAGCATCGGCCTGTACACAGTCATGGGCAGACATGGAGAACACCTCTTTGTGCTCGCATAGAAAAGCATTTACCTGCTGTGTCTGTTCTGGGGTATGGTCTGCTCCACTCAGGCCCGCTGGGATGTAGACATCACTTGGGGTTTCAGGTCGCACAACCTGTTGCAGCTGGACATTATTTTCATGTGTTGTTGCAGAATACAATAAAATATGAGCACCTGGATATCACAAAGTGTCATTATTCAAGTGTGCAACAATAACTCGGGACAAGCAGGCAACCTTTTGATGCCGTTTCAGGCATACTGGCGCTGTACCCAGAGTGTTCAGCCTCTCTGGCACCCTACCACCATCAGTGTTGACCACAGCCCTGGCCACTAGTCAGGAACAGTCGTGCTTGGCTTGATCAGACAATGCCACACACACGCACACACACATACCCAACTAAATTTCCTTACTAACTTCCCGTTAGTTTATCTGTTAAGTGTTTGTATGTTTGTTTAATAAATATATTTTATTAAACCCCGGTGTCCGTTTTGGAATCGCATAGACATGAGAGCCGAGTTAAAGCAGTCTTTCGAAGAACTTCCAACCTTCAGGTTATCGGTATGTTTAATCATTAAAATTGGTTATTTTAATTATTAATTAAAATACTAAATTTGTGGTTAGATATTTCTGATAATAGTAATTTTATGAGACTGATTACTTTTTGCAGTTATACTGCTACACAACGTTTAACTGGCGCCCCGGTTTCGTAGAGAGTAAAATCCCTGCGTTATTTGGCGGCCCGTGCGAGGACCCTACATAATTTGGAGTCCCGTGCGAGGAACCCTACACTGTGAACCTGCTACCTTAGTGACAGGTGAGTTTACAGACGAGATCTAACTGTGAACCTGCTGCCTTACAGACAGGTGAGTTTACAGACTAGATCTACCTGCAGATCCACCTGAAAATCTCTCTATTAGCAATTTTTCAAAAATGAATGATGAAGCTTTTGTAAGCTTTCAAACATTTTATTGAACATTAGTTGTACTCGATTTCACTGTTTATTTCTCTGAGAAAATGTAGCTATGACGCAATGTTGTATCCTATGTTTACAAATTGCTTAACCCTAAATGGGGTAACCCGTGATCTTCACAGTGAATTAATCTCTTTGTAAAAAAATATTTTGGATGTTCAATGTTCCTTCAATGGTCTCATCATTGGTGGTTCATGCTGGCTATCTGGTTACCTAAGCTAAGTTAGCTAGCACACATTATCTTCATAATGCTTTGCATTGGAAGAAAAATCTGTTTGAAATCTCTGAAATTGAGGATGCACCATGTAGAACCACATCAACTCAATATTTGTTTTAAGATTTTCCCCCAGAATAATTCCAAAATGTACTTGCTTGGTTGATCTCTGCTCTACAATCTCTCCCCTCTTTTCCAGGATGAAGGTGATAATCTTACTTGTTCAGATCGTGGCACTTTCAGCCGTCAAGCCAGGCTCAGTTCCTCCAGGATTTACAGAAGGTACACTTCACCCCATGCACATGCACTGAAATGGAAACCACCTGTACATGAAAGCGTACAGGTGTTTCTCTGAAAAAGTCTTCATCAATCTTTATCCATATCTATTTGGATCAGTTGTCTGAAATGAATGCCCCGAGTGAGATAAAATAATTGGTGTTTGGAAATGTTGACCAAAGGCAAATGTTTTTACCACTTGAATATAAGTAATATTCAATTCAGATACTATTGCCACTGACATGATTTAACTGAAGTAATATCAGACCTTGTGGAATTTAACTTCATGTTATTGGTTCACTAAACGTTTAAGCATGAAAGCCAGCTTCACATATCAGACTCATATTATGCCTGACAAACCTTTCCCTCCAACTCATAAACCCAATGAGCCAAAGTGATCCGATGGCCAGTGACTTACAGCCTCTGCCGTGGAGAATTTGGCTGAACACCCAAAGGCATGATGGGTAATTTCACAGTACTGCTGCAGTTGCACAGGACACAGGGTTTGTCCAGGGTGCTAATAAAGTAACAGCATTTTACAGCCATGTTGGCTCAATTGTGTTCATTTCCCCCTGCAGAGAACGTGGCTTTACGCGGCAAGGCCACTCAATCAGGGCTTCCATCAGGCCCTGGGGCAGTGTTAAGCCTGGCAGCCTATGCCATTGATGGAAACCGAGATTCTGATGCCAGGCATGGGTCCTGTGCCCACACCGCAATCGGTCCCAACGCCTGGTGGAGGGTGGACCTGCTGAAGTCCTACTTAATCACCTCCGTCACCATCACCACCCGAGGAGACTGCTGTGCAGAAAGGATCGGTGGAGCTCAGATCCTCATCGGTGACTCCCTGGAGAACCACGGCATCAATAATGCACGGTCAGTAGCCATCTTTACACGCAGAGCCTCATATTCACAAACACTTTTTTGAAATGCCTGGTCATCTTCATAATGTCTGTCTCACCTCTGCAATGCCCTCTTTCTATTTGGGGCAGAGCAGATAAGTGTGTCCTTTAGAGAGAGAGAGTGCTGCCAACAGCCCCCTCTGTACAGAGTACAGACCTGCCCACACTTTAACTCTGCAGTACAGACCAGAGTACAGACCTGCCCACACTTTAACTCTGCAGAACAGACCAGAGTACAGACCTGCCCACACTTTAACTCTGCAGTACAGACCAGAGGACAGACCTGCCCACACTTTAACTCTGCAGTACAGACCAGAGTACAGACCAGCTCACACTGACAGATCATTTCCATTAACAGCCCAACCGCACGATAAGCTTCCCCCTCATCACACGCTAGCTACTGTAACTGAGGAAGCATCATATTCATAGTTAGGACTGTTAATAATTTGACAATTATTATTCAAAATAAGCCCCTTAGCAACTTTGTTCTGTTCCCTCTTGCAGGTGCAGCGAGATTGAAACTATGACAGCAGGAGAGACTAAAACCTTTCCCTGTCCCGGGCTAATGCTGGGACATTACGTGACGGTGCACCTTCCAAGAGAGAACGTCCTTCAGCTCTGTGAAGTGGAAGTGAATGCTTTGCTTCCTCCCACTAACTTTTGTGGCTGATACCACATTTAAAGCTGGTCACTTTAGCCCGGTGTAGTATGTAAGAAATCGGGTAAAGAAATCAATCTTGGGATCAAGTTTTATTTCCTGCTTTTCATGTACGCAACACCTGCTGAAGTTCTACTCCTGTTCTTTCTCTAAGTCGATTTACTGATTGATTTTCTGTGTAGCGCATCAAATAAAATCTCATTTAAAGCATTGACTTACATGTTGTGTGTGCTGATTACACTATTGGGTGCCCAGGGTTAAATCACTGAGCACTTCATTCAGTAGTAATAATAATAATAATAATAATAATTATTATTATTATTTATTTATATAGCATAAAATGTAGCTGACATGAAGGTGACAGTAACGCAAATAACCATGCATTACAATAGTGGTATGCTAAAGAGTGTCTCTGAACACACAATGCGTCAAACCTCAAAGTGGATAGGCAACAACAGCAGCAAAAATCTGAATTGTATTACACTGCTCTGTTTACTGTATTGTTCACAATGATTGGTGTGATACAGTGGGGATGTTTGAGTTCAGCAGTCTGCTATTACATATAGGCCTATGAAAGCTGCACTACGTGAACACAGTCCCATCTTTGTGTGTGTTTCAATACATAACTCACAAGCCCCCGTTAATGTAAGGAAGTGTATACAGTGGCTTCCTACAGTACATACACAACTAACAAATAATACAATAATACAATGTTATTTACATTAACATTATCTGTTAATGTTTTCCAACAAGTGTAAAGTATTATTAATGATTCAATGGAATCAACAAAAGTCTTACATTATTCAAATAAAAAAATGTGTTTCCCCAAAAAAACTGATTTCACAATTATTGGCACTCCTGGTTCATTACTTTATATGTTGTTTTCACTTCATCATTTCTGTGTGGATAGTGATGTATCTTTGGAGTTGTTGTCCTGCTGGAAAATATGACCAAGTCTTAGCTTCCTCGCAGGGACAATCAGATATTCTGCCAAAACTTCAGACTAATATTTTGTTAATGCTTTATATCAAACTGTTGTGGTAATGGTCCGTGTTTCCAACACCTCTCATGCACAATACTTCACTTGCTTAACGCTACACTTGCAAGTCAAACTTGCACTGCTGCTTGAATTGTGAAGTAACCTTTTGTTTTTGGCATGCACCAGAAGCGGAATGAGTGGGGGTTGATTAATCAGTCTCAGATTTGTAGGGCGTGCCTCCCATTCTGCGGTATTTAAAAGCCTTCACTCTGGGCCAGAAGTGGAATGAGTGGGGGTTCCAAAGGGTACACCTACGAGCAGATATGGGGCTGCCTTTTCTGTTTCTGTGAGACAAAACATGCCTGAGACCAGTCGCTGTTGTGTCTGCTAGCCAACATGTGTTCCAAGCCAGGCAGGAATTCATCTGGTATAAATCTGGTGCAAAAAGTAAAGAGAAAATGAAGAAATTACTTGCTTGAACATTTGCTGCTTTAATTGTGACTGACTGAGGCTATTTACCAAACCAGAGGCTATAAGCCAGCCTACTTAGGCTATTATTTATTTCTGATGCATACACTGAAACTCTTTCAAATATAAATTTGGCTTCTAACCGACAAGACAGATAGGACTACTGACGCAATGTGTTCAGGGGTTTTGCTGCAGTTTGTTCAATAATAAATTTCCCATTTACTTCAAGACTTTTGCATTAAGATGATTAACCGTTTCCACTTTGCCCCCCTAGAGGGCAATTATATCGAACTATTTTGTGCTCGTCCTATAAAGCTGTCAATATGTCAAAAACTATTTACTGCACATGTGTGGTTTAAGACTTTAAAGAAGAGAAATTAAAGAAGAGGCTTGTCCCATTCAAATAAAATAAAAATACGACAAAATTTCTTTTTTTTATTTCTTTTTTCTAAGTCAAGGACCAACCCAGAACTACATTATATTTGTGCACAAACTTAATGGCAATGACAACCATTCAAATTCCACATTAGATTTCCCAAACACTGTCCTGAAGTGTCCCCAAATCAATCAATTTTTATTTGCTTAGTGCTTTTAACAAAGGGGCTTTGTCACAAAGCTGGCTGACAGGAAGAAACCTTGAGCAGAACCTGACTCAGAGGGGGAACCCATCTGCCCCAGGTTGACATTGTTTTTTTTGGAAAAATGGTTGTAAAAATAAACAGATTAATTAGTACATCCAAATTAATTCCAAATTAATTAAAAGTCCAAGCAGAGGTAAAGGTGGGCTAGAGCTCTGGGCAGGTGCAGGGAGTGGGGAGCAGAGGAAAGTAACATTGTTAGGGGGTTCAGGTAATTTATCAATCACAGCAGGAGAGAGAGGTACGTACGGGAAGGAGAACCCTGGCAGAATAAGGCTATGGCAGCATGGCTAAGGGGAACAGAGGCAGAATAAGGCTATGGCAGCATGGCTAAGGGGAACAGAGGCAGAATAAGGCTATGGCAGCATGGCTCAGGGAAACAGAGGCAGAATAAGGCTATGGCAGCATAGCTCAGGGGAACAGAGGCAGAATAAGGCTATGGCAGCATAGCTCAGGGGAACAGAGGCAGAATAAGGCTATGGCAGCATGGCTAAGGGGAACAGAGGCAGAATAAGGCTATGGCAGCATGGCTAAGGGGAACAGAGGCAGAATAAGGCTATGGCAGCATAGCTCAGGGGAACAGAGGCAGAATAAGGCTATGGCAGCATGGCTGAGGGAAACAGAGGCAGAATAAGGCTATGGCAGCATAGCTGAGGGAAACAGAGGCAAAATAAGGCTATGGCAGCATGGCTCAGGGAAACAGAGGCAGAATAAGGCTATGGCAGCATGCCTCAGGGAAACAGAGGCAGAATAAGGCTATGGCAGCATGGCTAAGGGGAACAGAGGCAGAATAAGGCTATGGCAGCTTGGCTCAGGGGAACAGAGGCAGAATAAGGCTATGGCAGCATAGCTGAGGGAAACAGAGGCAGAATAAGGCTATGGCAGCATGGCTAAGGGGAACAGAGGCAGAATAAGGCTATGGCAGCATGGCTAAGGGGAACAGAGGCAGAATAAGGCTATGGCAGCCTGGCTCAGGGGAACAGAGGCAGTGGCCAACACAGTGCCATGAGGGCAGGCTTGAGACAGTCACCCCCAGACCATGACTGGATCAGCTTAACACAGCACTACCAACAATAATCCTGTGACAGCACTGACTGCTAAATCCACCAGAGACTCTAGAGCTTATGCAAGCCACCCACTCCTGCACCTCAACTATAGGACAGACTAAAAGGATATGTTGTAAGCCTGACAGTGTCTGCACCCAGAACATGAGCAGACAATTTGTTCCACAGGAGAGGCGCACAATAAGAAAAGCCAAATTAAAATCCAATAAAGGCTAATCTATAGATTAATAATCAAATAAAACAAAGTCAAATCCATTAAAAGCTTAATGGGTGCTCAGATTAGTCGTAAAAGAAGAAACTGGCTCAGCTGTTCTAATGACCAGAGGGAGACCGTTCGAGAGTCTAGTGGCTGTAACTGAAATGGCACGATCACCCTTTTTCTTCAGCCTAGACTCTGGAATGGCTAATAATGATGTATCTGAGGGTAAGTAATGAATACGATTTTGACTCAAGCGACTGGTAACATGTGTAATATAGTTAGAATTAGGATAATGTATGATATCTTATTTGTTCATGGTTAAAAGCCTAGCAGCTCAATTGTGAACCACTTGAAGCCAGGCCTAAACTGCTTAAACAACCTCTGGGAGTGGAGACATTGGCTGGAGGGGGCCAGAGCCTTTCATTGTGCTGACGGATCGCCTTAACCTGGAGTATATACGGACGGTCAAACGTCTGAACCTACGACACTCTAGGTGGTCCCTTTACTTCTCTCGCTTCGAATTCACTCCCGTATCGCCCAGGTTCGAAGGTAACTTGAATAAACAAACTGACGTGAGTTACTTTAGCTATCGCTAGCAGAGACAAGCACAGGTTGGCTACTGAAGCCGGGTACCACGATAGCCGTAGGCGCTGTTTTGTTTAATTTAAACTTTGTGGGAGACACACTGCTGGACCATCTAGCCTCGCGTAGTTACAGGTCTCACAAGCATTCTGTCTCGCAATTACATACTGGTCCTAATATCGGTGCCACATTAGCTCCCTCCGTCGACAGCAGGTAGCTAACGTTACTGGTTGGAAGCTAGCAAGCTAGTTAGCTAACCTTAAACCCGGCCAAAATGCCAAGCGAAACCCTAACTATTAAATTATATGTACAACATATAATTACAACAATTAAATAAAACTAAGTCACTAAGTCATTAGTGTGGTTATTTGCTATTTATTTTAAAGAATATGACTTTCGGTTTAAGCCACGTTTTAAAAGTAGCCTAATTAAAAAATCAGCCATTATGGTAGATAACAAGCTTGCCAGCTTTAGCCACTGTTTAAATTAACGTTAACAGTTCAATAGCTAACATTGACGTTAGGATTTTGCCGGGGTTGTCGCAAGTGCAGATTTCAGGAGTACAGTTCCATTGTTACTTCAATGTTAATTTCTGATCCTTAATTTTGAATATAAGTTTTCCGTCATCTCTAGTACCTGTACTTCGCAGGAGTACAACAATGTCACATTACTTCATTGTGCAGCCCAACTCTTTCAAACCCATAGACATGTACAGTATAAGTATATGCTCCATTTACTCCTTGTTAATCCGGGTTGTAAACACGTTATTTAGCCTGCAGAGGACGCCAGTAATACTCATGAAAATTAACCAATGACAGACTACACCCGATTGCTCTTTACAAGGAACATTTTCTATGGGCAGAAACTTAAGTATTTTTAAATGATAATTAAAGCAGCAGGGACTAAATGTTCCTGTTAAGCCGGATCGGCCGGCAGGCCGAAAAAAATACCGGCTTGATCCATCCACTAGAAAACATAATAAAACAGGGCAATGGTGTTTATTTTCAACTGTTGCTCAAAGTTTAGACCCTAATGTTCAAATGTTCGTCACAAAACACGATCGAAAGTGTATTTTAGTGCATTTAGAAATGATTTTTAACCTTAAAACCGCAAATACACGATATTTACAAATGTCGGACAAGTAGAAAGAAATGGTTTTACCGTCGAACAGCCAGCTGCGGTGCGGCCATGTTTGTTGTCCTTTGAAAGGGGAGAAGCTACTGAATCGAATGAGATAAAACATTCTATAGACTACAATACCCAGCTGACCTCACATCCAGGCGTAAAGACACTACTCCATGTGCGTAAAAAACAAGCTAAAGGAAGAAGTCGGAGCGCACGGCCGTTTCGAAAGTTTTTGGTGATTTAGAGAGTTTTATTTGACGCTGTGTTTCGACGCTGTGGCGCTGTGAAAGTGTATAACGCCGACAAGGACATGGCCGAGATTTTAGCGGAGATTATGAGTCGGTCAGACTCGGCAACTACGAATGAAATCGCCTCAGAAGAGGAGGACCTGTTCGCACTAGGCTGTCCCAGAAAGCCCAGGCCTAGGGGGAGGGGGAGGGGGAGGGGGAGGGGGAGGGGGAGGGGGAGGGGATGTTATTACAGTGGAGCCTGAAACAGCCACGGAGTGCAGTGGGCAAACGCAAAGACTGTTCCTGTTTACGTTATTTGAATGTGCAATAGTTGTTTTCAAGAGTACATTGTTTACACTAATTGTGATATTTTTCTTTTCTAATTGCACATTGACATTGATCAGTTTATATTTGGTTATTCTATTATTGGAGTGGACATTTTATATTGCACATTGGCATTCGTTTTTACTTTATATTTGGATATTATATTATTGTATATTATATTTAGTTGGTATAATAAAACTACTCCATTTGGAGACAAAATGATACATTTTGTTGTTTTTTTTAATGATGTTATACTGTGCACAAGGCTGTGCAAGGTGAATGTAATATCCAAAAGCTCCAGTAGATGGCAATAGACTCCTGTAATGGACATAAATTGTATTTCCCAGCCAGTTTCCATTGGAAGTGGAAAATAACCCAGTTATTTGCCAAATTGTGCCAAATTGTGCCAAATTGAGTGTCCGTCTGGTAGTATCCTTAGTAAAACCTTTGTGGAGGCTTTGCCCTTTGCTCAAATTCTATCTAAATGTGGTACATTTGTAGTCAAGGACTTGCTGAAGGTGAACAATGGTATCTGTCTACATGGAATCATTGTTGGCATGGTGTTATCCTCTGTCAGATAGGGGGGAAAAACAGGCGAGGATAGATATTTCACATTTCTCCTTTGGTTTATTCCAATTTACTCAGGCATAGTAACAGTCACAATCTTTTCACACATTGGGAATACATCTCTGAGGTCCCTAGATGTCCATAGACACCAAGAACATGCATATGAACCTTACTATTGTGGAGCAATTCTTCATTTACTTTGGGTATGTCTTTTTAGGCGTTTTTTCTGAAAATATGGCCAGGGCTTAACAGGTACTTAACTCTGCAGTACAGACCAGAGTAAAGACCAGCCCACACTGACAGATCATTTCCATTACCAGCCCATCCGCACAATAAGCTTCCCCCTCATCACACGCTAGCTACTGTAACCGAGGCAGCATCATATTCATAGTTAGGACTATTAATAATTAGACAATTATTATTCAAAATAAGCCACTTAGCAACTTTTTTCTGTTCCCTCTTGCAGGTGCAGCGGAATTGAAACTATGACAGCAGGAGAGACTAAAACCTTTCCCTGTCCCGGGCTAATGCTGGGACGCTACGTGACGGTGCACCTTCCAGGAGAGAACTACCTTCAGCTCTGTGAAGTGGAAGTGAACGCTTTGCTTCCTCCCGCTAACTTTTGTGGCTGATACCACATTTAAGGCTGGTCACTTTAGCCCGGTGTAGTCTGTAAGAAATTGGGTAAAGAAATCAATCTTTTATTTCCTGCTTTTCATGTACGCAACACCTGCTGGAGTTCTACTCCTGTTCTTTCTTTAAGTCGATTTACTGTTTGATTTTCTTTGTAGCGCATCAAATAAAATCTCATTTAAAGCATTGACTTGCATGTTGTGTGTGCGGATTAAACTCTTGGGTGCCCAGGGTTAAATCATCAGGAATTAGTGCGTGCACATTTCGAAACCGTTTTTCTTCACATGAAGAGAAATAAAGGGGAGATATCATAAATGTAGCTGATTAATCTTACAACACATTTATTAGAGGCACAGAGCTGTTTAGCTATATGAAAGACAAATCAAGATTACTAGCAGAGTGGCTAGTGTGCTCCTTTGAGATAAGGATCTCTCTCTGCTAACGTTCACGTAAGTTTGTGAACGCTAGCTAACGTTAACCAGCCGACTAATGTTACCCAGCTTTACTAACGGGATACTAACATTAACGTTAGTTGTCAACACTGGTATTAATCAATCTGATCTGGCTAGATTATACCTTGAATGAAGTGATCAGAATGCACCCTTCTGATTTGTGAATCCTTCACAGGATTACACAGTATATAGTCAAAAGTCCTACACGAACCTCCACCTGTGAAGGATATAAGGTTGCTAAATGACTGTAATGTAATGTAATTATATCAAATTACAGGCTAAAAGTGGTGCAACCACTTACTACATTTAAGGGGCCCATTACGTTTTATCATGGTTGTTTGATACATTTTCCATTAAATAAATTAAGTAATATATATATTTTTTATGTGTCCTGTGTTTTTTCAGGTTCCCTTTGTCTAATATGACTTTTGGACTAAAGATGTAAAATACGCAATAATGGAGGACAACCTGGATGGGCGAAAACGACTTTTTCATAGCATTGCGCTTCTACATAAATCTGTTATCGAATCCTTTTGACATTAATCTTTTGAAAGAGAAAAAAACAAAAAACATGTGGGTTTAGTATACTATTGTATGCAAGTATGGACATACTAATACCGTTTTGGCATTCTAAATTGTCAGCTAATTTCAGACGTAGCGCCAGAATAAATATTCAGGTAACGTTCAACTACACGCAGCAGGTTTAAACAGCAGATGGCGACATGCCATTTGAAACTTTACAAAGATATTTCCGGGCACGAGGCCCAGAGTATTTCCTGGTCCACAGAAAGAGTAACGGTTGCTGATTGAACAGAGTTGAAATAAGAAGTTCCTGTTATAAAACGTTTTGATTGAGAATGGAAGTAATTTCTAACCAATGAATTACGTAATATTTTATCTCCGCCGGTTACAAAGAGAGAATTTACTGCCATGGTTACTACCCACGTGTCTGCAGAAATACTAACATTTACTTCAATATGGTTACGGCTTAACCTGACTGACGTTTTATGCATGGTTTTATACTGGCAAAACTCCCAGTCAGCATCTTAAAATACCTTTTGAATTCCAAATCACAAGAAAACATTTCACTATTTCACATTTAAAATGAGTTTGCAACACTATGAGTATTTCATTATACGGAGGGTGAGAGACATAGACGTTAAATAATAACTTGCTAATAATTTAATTCCACTGTAGTAGTTCATGGTATACATCAGTGTAAAGGATTGTTAGTCCCCTAATGTTTACTGATCTTTAAGAGGAGGATAATTTGTCACTGAATGAAAGTCCTGGATTATCGCGAACATGACGTAGCATAAATGTTTATAATAAATAAAAAAAACACAGCTACTGCTTCTATGTTTACACCACTGGTGATTAATGATGGTTCAGCTAGTGACTTTGCAAGTGAGCATGTCTCTAATTTTGGTTTAAGAAGTTTAAAAGGAAGTGAACATTGACTGAGTATCTGAGCTGAGGGTGAGTGTGGAAGGTTCTGGTCTTTGTGAGTTTGTGACACCAGTCTGCGGGGTTGGTCTTAGACTCGCTCTCTCCCACACTGAAAGCACCATGCCTGGGGTCCTGTTCATGTGACGTCCTCCCCGGGTAGTATCCACGAACATGAACACAGGGAGATGTTTTCATAGGCAGAAAAGATGTAATATTCTTCCATCTCGCCGCAGATGACACCCAACTTTTCTCACTCATAATTATAGTATCCCAGCATGACGTTGCATTAGCTAATAATGATAATAATAATAATAACATATAATCATACATTCCATCCTTTTATCAAATTCAAACACAATTCATATCTTAGATGGCCGTAATTAATTGTAGTGTAGCCCCAGTTTACAAACAATGTAACACACTATAACCAGACGGTAGGTAATTTGTGTCTTGTAGAAAGCAGAGGTTGCCACATCATTGGCTGAGAGTGCATGAATCTGGCACTGATATGGTCATTCCATGACAGAAAGGCTCAACGACATGCTTTTATTTGTACATTGCAGTTTAATAAGGCTCAAGCAACTACCATAGTTAATAAAGGAGGTTGCTACTGAGATCAAGGTTCAAACATTTACATAGGTTTCAATTTTTTTTTTTTTTTTGCCATAGATGCTTTAAATGCTACTCTAAAAAAACTATGTTGTTGGTTTCTGCTCTTGATGAGGGTAGAGTGCAGCACCCTCTATACCTTTGTGTGAGCGTATTTCTACGATGATATTTAACTTTAGCTCGTGCCAAAGAACCTGCAAACTGGCCGACTATAACAGGACACAGAATGATGGTGTAATGTTTCCTGCCGTGGCCGGGGCTCTCCTGCTCCTGTGGCGTGTCCGGTTTAAAGTTTAAAGTTTTCTCGGTTGTAAACATCAGGGTGCCTCCGGCACTCATCGACACGCAACTCCCCTTCTCTGACCCCCCTCCCCCTCCGCCTGCCTCTGCTCTTAACCAATGTGATGAACATGCTCCCCCTCCGTCTGCCTCTGCTCTTAACCAATGTGATGAACATGGGAGAGGGGCCCTGTGAGTCAACACACACCCACCACAGAATGTCTCACGCAGAACGTCTGCCGCAGAACATCTGATGCAGAACGTCTGATGAAGAACATCTGATGCAGAACGTCAGCATTCTGTCTTCCAGCTGCTCTCACTGCTCTCTGTCCCAAACACACACACACACACACACACACACACCATATACATGTACACACACACACACACACACCATATACATGTACACACACACACACATCATATACATACACACACACACACACACACACTGCTCTCTGTCCCAAACACACACACACACACACACCATATACATGTACACATGTACACACACACACCATATACATGTACACACACACACGCACCATATACATGTACACACACACACCATATACATGTACACACACAAACACACACCATATACATGTACACAAACACACACACTCACTGTTCTCTGTCCCAAACACACACACACACACACCATATACATGTACACACACACACTCATGTTGTTTAGTTTATTTCTTGTTACGATTTATTTTCTCGTCATGTCTAGTTATGTTTCGTTACGATTATATTACCTTGTTATGTTGAATGGTTATCGTCTTAGTTTCGTTTTGTATTATGTTTTGATTTATGTTTATTGTTACGTTAACTGGTCGTTGTTTATGCATACACTTTTACATGTCTTTCCGCAAACCTTGCGTTCCGCCTTTTCTCTCTCGCTCCTTCTGTCATTCACTCCCTAATTGTTTCCATTTGTCTATTTACTAAAACGACTAACGCTAGATCAGGATTGGGTAGAAACTAACAAAACTAATCATGTGTTCATGTTACCTTACGTTTCTCGTGCATGTCATTTACTAATTTACTAATGCTAGGGCAGGATAGGTTTATTACTAACGATTACTAATCTCCTTGTTAAACTTGTCATCCATCGCACCTGTTTTCCATTTCCTTGCTACACTCTAACTAATTGTCTACACCTGTCTACACCCGCATTTATAGCCCAGTCGCGCAACTGTTCTTCGCGAAATTGTCTGCCTCTAGTTTTACTGCGCAACGCTTGAGCATTATTTTCTGATTGATTCACGTTAAGATCAAGCCTGTTTTACCGACCATCGTTATTGATTTCTGTTTCGTTGACCATTGTTTGTTTTTGACCACTTCCTCGCCTACCGTCTTTGTACTTTTGCCTCGCTGATTGTTTTATGGTTTCGACTTCCGCATCGCCCTCGACTACGACTCTGCCTGCCGTCCGCCTGTACATCTGACAGCTCTCCTGCTACCGGACCTCCCTGCATGTTTACCGACTATGAGTTTGCCTCTTCCCTCGACACCGTGCTGTTTGTTTGTTTAATATTTGTTTGGCTGGATCTACGTGTATGGACATTGCTTGTTGTGACTACGCTCCTGGGATTCGTCCCGAATAAAGCCCTGATGGGACTTTATCTAACCTTTGTTTCTGAGTCGTGCATTTTGGGTCCAACCCCCACGCACCCGTCTCAGTTTAGACTCACATCCCCGGGCGCTGGCTGTATTAAAGCCTGGGGCTTAAATTTGGGTCTGCTGTGTGGATGAACACCCAGAAGCCATGTTAACTTGCTGAGAGAATATTTTGCTGTTCCATAGAAACTACATTCCATTCCAAATATTGACTTTAACGTTGTATTTACATGAAACACAGGACAGTGTGTCTAATGCCATATTAACATGTTATGAATTGCATATTATTCAAGGACATGTAAAATGGTAAGCGCCTTTATATAGCGCCTTTATCCAAAGCGCTGTACAATTGATGCTTCTCATTCACCCATTCATACACACACTCATACATCAACTACGATTGGCTGCCATGCAAGGCACCGACCAACTGGTCAGGAGCATTTGGGAGTTGGGTGTCTTGCTCAGGGACACTTCGACACAGCCTCGATCGAACTGGCAACCGCCAGATGACCATACACACGCACCATATACCTCTTACCTCCTGAGCCAATGTCGTACAGGTAAACCACCTTTTTGATGAGCATGTGCATGGGCATATGTGTGTGTGTGGTTGTGCATGTATGTGTGTGAGTGTATGGTTGTGTGCCTGTGTATCCAGAATCCACAGTGAACGTTCTGTAAGAGATTCTGATTTTCATTAAAAAGGGCTAAATCAGCTATAATATAAATATATAATTATAATATAAAGTTATTTCCCACTGCCAATCTCTTCACATTTCATTCAAAATAAACTGTCTTTTAGGAAACCGATAATTCCTGAGCTTTAAATGTAAAACAACTGCGCCCTCTTCTGGTAACATGTGGAAGTACAGTCCTCCTGGGCGACAGAGCAGTGCTACTCAACCCCACGTCCTCCTGAGGTATAGAGTAGTGCTACTCAACCCCACGTCCTCCTGGGCGACAGAGCAGTGCTACTCAGCCCCACGTCCTCCTGAGGTATAGAGTTGTGCTACTCAACCCCACGTCCTCCTGGGCGACAGAGCAGTGCTACTCAACCCCACGTCCTCCTGAGGTATAGAGCAGTGCTACTCAACCCCACGTCCTCCTGAAGCTAATAAAAGTTATATTTAAATGTGCAGGTTACACACAAACACCACAGCAATGGGAATTGGTCAGAACTAGTGGGATGTGTGTTGGGGTGTGTAGGAATGATTATCAGGCATTCGATGGATGTCACTGTTGTATAGGTAGCAAGGTAATCTAAGCTAAGATACTGAGATACAAGGGTACACATGCAAGCTAACGATGAAGTCAAATCAGACATAATTCAATGGGAGAAACCAAATTGCCTAATAGGCTTCTTTTGGGCTCATAAACTAAAATAAAAAATAAAAAAAGTTTAAAAACAAAAATGACATTTCTCATTACATTACACTGCATTGCATTGGCTTAAAGACACTATTATCCTGACTTACAGAAGGGAAGAACATCAGCGTAACTCGTACAATCAACCGTGGTCTAGAATAGTCATACACTTACTTGTGCAATGCCAAACTTCATCCATAAGACGTCAGTCCATCTGCTGGTCAGGAGTCATGACTATGACCTCCAGTGCTCAGGTTTAAACTGTGCATCCATTTTAACAGAAAACTGCATAAAACTAGTTTTTATTTCTGTTGCATTTTCAAAAAATAACTGCACTTGCCTGCAGCACTACATTGCACTCATCCTAGATCATCTGTTGTTTAAAAAAGCGCCTTATTTTTGCATGACTTGGATGGAAGACCCGTGATTGTCCAACACAGTCAGAACAGATGCTCTTATTTTTAGAGATGAAAATTATAATGATGTGATGGGGACTGAAACATTTCCTTTCTAACACTCAGCAATTACAATTACAATTACAACCACAACCACCCCCAGTCCCTATCCCCTCCATCTCCACTTACGTTTTGACCTGCGTTTGTTTTGGCCCGCTGTGTGACCACAGCATGAAGGGGTGGGGGGGTGGGATCTCTGTGCCTGTGTGCTCAGGTGTACCGGGGGGTTGGGTTTCGGGTTGGGGGGTGGGATCTCTGTGCCTGTGTGCTCAGGTGTCCCGGGGGGGTGGGTTTCGGGTTGGGGGGTGGGATCTCTGTGCCTGTGTGCTCAGGTGTACCAGGGGGTTGGGTTTCGGGTTGGGGGGGGTGGGATCTCTGTGCCTGTGTGCTCAGGTGTCCCGGGGGGGTGGGTTTCGGGTTGGGGGGGGTGGGATCTCTGTGCCTGTGTGCTCAGGTGTACCGGGGGGTTGGGTTTCGGGTTGGGGGGGGTGGGATCTCTGTGCCTGTGTGCTCAGGTGTCCCGGGGGGTTGGGTTTCGGGTTGGGGGGGGTGGGATCTCTGTGCCTGTGTGCTCAGGTGTACCGGGGGGTTGGGTTTCGGGTTGGGGGGGGTGGGATCTCTGTGCCTGTGTGCTCAGGTGTCCCGGGGGGGGGGGGTTTCGGGTTGGGGGGGGGGGGGTGCACGCCCCCCTCCCAGTCCTCCGCTTGAACGCATAGGTGGAAAAAAAGGCACAAAAATGAAAGGTGTGGAATGAGCAGGAGAGGGATGATCTCTGAACAGGAGGAGAGCAGTCAGTAAGAGCAGTCAGTAAGAGCGGTCAGTAAGAGTGGTCAGTAAGAGCGGTCAGTAAGAGCAGTCAGTAAGAGCAGTCAGTAAGAGCGGTCAGTAAGAGCAGTCAGAAAGAGCAGTCAGTAAGAGCGGTCAGTAAGAGCGGTCAGTAAGAGCGGTCAGTAAGAGCAGTCAGTAAGAGCAGGCAGTAAGAGCAGTCAGTAAGAGCAGTCGGAGGGTTGCCGGTTCTGATGAGCTGGTTGGTGCCTTGCATGGCAGCCAATCGCCGTTGGTGTGTGAGTGTGTGTATGAATGGGTGAACGAGAAGCATCAATTGTACAGTGCTTTGGATAAAGGCGCTATATAAATGCCAACCAGAACCAGAGGAGGAGAGGAGATCTCTGAGCAGGAGGAGAGGGGTTGTCTCTGGGCAGGAGGAGAGGAGATCTCTGAGCAGGAGGAGACTCTGACAGTTCCTGCCTAAATTGGGGAGAAGAGCGGTGGAGCAGGGGCCCGAGGCTCGTCTTAGGGACAGTGTTTATGTTCGTGATGTTCTGGCCGGCTCCAGCAGCCTGACAGGAGACAGCTTGGTCTCACGTGTGCGCTGAATATACGCCACCTTTCTGTCGTCAGGGAAAGCAAAAAAGCGAGTCTGGTGTTGGGCCTTCAACAACAACTTCCACTTCAGTGGTCTTCCTCCGTCTTTTTCTGGTTAATAATGAACCAGACTGTTGACTTGGGCATGCCCAGGGATACTGCAATGATCCTGATTGATTGATTTTAATTTCTGAGCCTCCTGACGGCAGCTTAATTTGCATCTTCCTTGTGTTGTCACATCCCAACAACAATCTCCAAAGGCAATTACAAAGTCTAGAATCAAGGCGAGACATCAACAGCTCTCTTCTGCATTCACTAATGACACAAATTATGTCTATGAAGCCAATTCGAAAAATACTTTTTGTACCTTAGAAATTGGGGTACCATGTACAAAAGGTGCTAAGCGGTTCGTTCGTTCATAAACTCAAATTAAAACTCACGGTCTGCACTTCAACCTCATTGCCACTGATTCCTTTCAAACTCAAAGGGCTAGAGTAGAGAACCAAAAAATGTGCCACTGTCCCATGAATTGTGGTGCTCGACGTATATCCCCTCTGTAATTAACGGCCGATTATAACGCTACACGGAGCACGTCGTGGACGGCTGACAGGGAGAAGTCTGGAGTCTCCACTCATTGCAGAAACTACGTAGGAGTTGATCTATGGGCATAGTTTTCAATCAGCAAGAAAGTAAATATGCCGGGGATTACAAAGGCGACAGGATCTGAGAAACACTGAGAAACTGAGAAACTGAGAAACACCATATTAAAAAATTATAGAAGCAAACAAACAGCCATTGCAGAAACTACGTATGAGCGATCTATGATCTATAGACATACATTTGACCCAGTTTGTGTCAGGTAGTCAATGACGGGGCCCCACTGGAAAACAAAGCCAATCACTGGACAACAGTAGATTTAGCCGTCACGAAACGCCCTTCTTTTGAGTAGCCACTCAATGGATATCGATAGATTACAAATACAAAGATTCACTCATTATCTTGCATTGTACTCGGAGTACTGTATTTAACTGTGAAAGGTCTTTACACAACGGTATTTTAATGTTAAAATATTTTAAGGCAAACTTTGAATGTTTATTGTATTTTATATTCTCTAAAACCATTGCCATAAGCTACCTCAACAGACCAGCGGTCTATGTGTGAGTTTTGTTTTATCAGCGAATCTGTGGGAAAATCTAGAGCAAACACTCAAAAAAGAGTGCCATCATTTTTCCCAGTTATTTCAAACAGGCTACCAACTACAGGTCAGCGTTCACGTTATACTATAAAGTATGAAGAGCCATAACAATACCAACTAGATTAGATTATTTAGAGATTCAGGCTACCATACTTCAGCGATCATCACCTAAAGCGATTCTCGAACGGAGAGACACAGTCGACAAGTCTCTGTTCCGTACGCTGAACTACCATCGCCGTCTGCAGGTCGGGAGAGGCAGAGTTTGCGAACAGGGCGGGATCTTGTGACTCACGGACTTCCTCGACGGCGTAGTAGCGCACAGGATCAGTATATCATTATTCGTCATTGTCGAAGGTTAGAGGGAAAGAGAAGAAAGCAGACGCATTGTACGCCCATTTGCCACTCGCAGTAGCGACCAGGCTTTGCACACCGCTGAGTTTGAATGTCTGGAGACGGTGCGCGAAACGGGAAGGGCTGCTTTTCCAAAGAGGAGCTGGCTGAAGTGTCTGACGTTTCACCGGGTAAGAAAAAACATCACATTTAATACTTTAAGGGAAAAAAGTTTGTTGTCACAATACTCGCAAAGATCATGTTTGATCGCTTATTATCTGTAGTATAGAAACGTTACATTTCTGGGGATCTGCAGGGGATCTGCAGCACAGCCCTGGACTGGATCGAGCCCTACCTCTCAGGTCGCTCCTTCCAGGTTGCCTGGGCTGGTACAGTATTGACACCTCGGCCCCTTGCCACAGGAGTTCCCCAGGGCTCAGTCCTTGGCCCGCTTCATTTTTCCCTTTACACTAAATCCCTTGGCCATTATTACTGCTCATGGTTTGTCTTATCATTGCTATGCTGATGACACCAAACTGTTTTTCTCATTCTCACCATCTGACACAGGTTTCAGCCTGCATCTCTGCTTGTCTGAGTGACATCCAGAGTTGGATGGACAACCACCACCTACAGCTCAACCCAGGTAAGACAAAATGATCTTCATTTCTGCTCTAACCTCTCCCCTTCATGATTTCTCAATTTCCCTAGTGTGCCTCTCCAAGAACATTTGCGGCAGTGACCCTGTCCTGCAGATTCTTCCTATCCAACATCTGGAGAACCCCTTCGCACCCCCTCCTCGAACCAGCTCCTGGTCCAAGTGATGGTACTGTCCCACCGGGACTACTGCAACTCTCTCTTGGCTGGCCTACTGGCCTCTGCCATCAGACCTCTCCAACTCATCCAGAATGCAGCAGCTCGTCTGGTCTTCAACCTTCCCAGATGCCTCCAACATCACCCCCTGCTCACTTCCCTCCCCTGGCTGCCTATCATGGCTCGCATCAAATTAAAAGCATCAAAAAAAAAAAAGAAAAGAAAAAAGATCATCAGCCCCTACACCCCTGCCAGACCTCTCCGTCCGGCCTCCACAGGCTGCCTGGCGCCTCCCCCTCTCCGCACTTCCATCGCCCGCTCACGACTGCTGTCTGTTCTGACTCCACGGTGGTGGAACAACCTCCCCGTGGAGGTCAGAACAGCAGAGACTTCTTCAAGCGCAGACTGAAGACGCACCTCTTCTAGCTGCACCTCTCTCCTCCCCTCCCGACAATCTCTAATCAACTGTTAGCTGTTTAGCTATTCTTATTGCTGCTATGTAAGCTGTTTATTGTTGTCCCTACATGAGTGCATATTATTCTTTAGCATTGTGTTTTGTAAAACAGTTTTATAGATGTCATCGTTTGTCAGATTAATCTACAAGGCCCAAGGCCTTATCGTATCTTATTGTATTGTCAGCACTTGAAACTGTACTTCCCTCTACGGTCTTTCAGCGCACATGTCCCTGGTTATGGGTATGCATTTTGTTGTACGTCGCTCTGGATAAGAGCGCCTGCCAAATGCCAATAATGTAATGTAATGTAGGGGGGTAGTTGGGGCAGTAAGTGATGACCTCATTGCAGGGAACAGGGGCTCAGACAGGGAGGGGTGGGGCCAGACTCTGGTTTAAAACAACATCCCACAGGTGAGAAAGATCCGTGCTGTAGATCACCTTTCCCTCCTAAAAACTCTCTCACACCCAAGCCGCTTTGCAGCTTCGCCAGAGTCAATACTGGGCCCATCTGGAAACCCTTATAAAACAGTAGACAAATGAATTCCGGCCCGTATACTTTTGTTTATGTATATGCATATGGGTGTATGTATACAAATGTCTATGTATGTGTACTTGTACTGTATATATGGGTGATAATAGTTTGAAGCATAAGTACAAATACACTAATAAATATGAAATTACAAATTGGAACACCACCCAAATCAGGAGCCTTTCCGCTACACACTCTCTCCCTCTCTTTCCCCGACTTAAAAATGACCTTTAACCTTACAGAAAGTCACACTGGCCTGCACTGGATTTGGAGTGGGTTTATTTACTACATTCATTCCATTTTTTTTACAGTGAAATTTTCTATCAATGCAGTCGCAGGATATACCATTAAAACTCAAGTTCTATCTCTATGAACTGTCTAACAATGCCAATGTTTTAGCAATGATGGCTCCTTATTTTGTAACATGCGGGGAAGCAAAACAAGCTTTGGGCAGTCCCCACCTTTGATTGTTTTGGAAATCCGCATACGGCATGAATCATGGTAAAGTCAGTATGCTTTTCAGAGCAAGCATCCAGTGTACAAAACCCAGAGCAGTTTTAAGGAAACATTTTGTGGGAAGGTGCTAGGAATTATCACTGTTGTCTGTTTCCTAAACACAATATACACGCTAAAGGTTGTAGAGGCTCTCTGGAACAAGACGAGACCAGCTAAAGGTTTCTCAGAGCAGTGCAAGCAACGACTCAACCATCCATTACAATACATTCTATTTAGCAGATGCTGTTATCCCAAGCAACGTACAAAACCATGCATATAAAGGACATTTGAACATACAGAGCAGGTTGGATAAGCTACAAATCACACAGAAACCACTGTATAGCCATGAACATCATTTCCAGTACACATGGCAAATAGGCCAAGGAATTAGGACCAAGACAGTACACAGAAATACAAATGCAAATACAATATAAATACAAATACAACTGCAACTATATTAGACTACAATGTAGTTTGCATGTGCATGTGTGTTTGTGTGTGTGTGCGTGTGCATCTGCAGAGTGTCTGTGTGTTCATGCATGCCTGTGCGTGAGTGTGTGTGTGTGTGTGTGTGTGTTATAGTATCCAAAATAGACAATCGCTGTGGATGGGTTGATGATACATACATAGAGCGGGTATTGTCATTCAATCAGAAACTCAATTTTTCAAACCTTTTCATACAGCCCTCAGATGACACAAAGTAAAAAAAGAAAAGAAAAAAGCCAAAATAATGAAAGCTGGCATGTATGAATTTTGCCATCTCTCTCTCCCTCTCCATCACTCTCTCTCTCCCTCTCCATCACTCTCTCTCTCTCGCTCCCTCTCTCTCTGCTGTAATCCAGCCCAGTGAGTTGGGTGAGGCTGCACACATGCTTGTCTCCTGCTGTAATGTGTTCCTGTATAAAGATTATTTCCTTTATTTTCTAATGTGAGCCAGGAGGAATACTATTACACAGTACTGCTGGGGACTCTCACACGCACACACACACTGAGACAGGCACACACACACAACACTGAGACAGGCACACACACACACACACACACACACACACACACACACTCACACACACACAACACTGAGGCAGGCATACACACACACACACACAACACTGCGACAAGCACACACACACACACTCACTCACATACACACACAACACTGAGGAAGGCATACACACACACACACACACACACACAACACGCGCACACACTTGCATGCATGCACACACAGAGACACACACACATGCATAATCCAGACACTGTCTCTCCATAGCATTCTGCATTCTCCCCCCTGAGCACCAACATAAACACATCTGCCCCCCCCCCCCCCCATTAACCCACCACCAATGCTCCCCTACTGCCCCCTAACAAAAATGCTTTGAGCATATTACTAGCTTCTCTCCATTGGCTACCCATTACATTTCACATTGTTTTCAAAGTAGTGCTCCTCACATTTAAGGAATGGGCTTGCCCTTCCCTATCTTAAAGGTACAATAGGTAAGATTTGTGTGTTAAAACATTGTTACAAGACCATTGTAAATCCCTTCCTATCATTGAAAAAGGCTCACTGACATGTTGACTCGCCCTCTACCGGGTTTCAAAATATGCAGTGACTGGCCGGCACTCTGTACCAACACATCTATAGCTGTACAATAATTCAAGCTCATTGGTTGAAAATTGGTTCTAACTGCCACAGCCAAAGGAGTTTCAACCTCAGCGCGTTCACGGGGAAGGGGGAGGGATAAACAGTGTTGTGGTTTGAGCGTATTTGTTGCTGCAATTCCTCTCTTGACCGTTAGAACTCCTAAATGACCTATTGTACCTTTAAGGTCTTTCTTCACCCTCGTATTCCCATTGACCCCTCTCCTGTGGAATGACTTACCCGGTGAGATTCAGGGAGCACTTTGCATCTTTAAATCTAGGCTCAAAACAGATTTTTCACCCACCCTATTATGAGCAGTCAAACAGGTTGTTATGGGTCCACAGATCGGAGTAGCTTGGGTTCCGTTAACTGGTTTGTTATTTATTATTTATCTGTACTTACGTAATCGTATAAAATGTGGGCTGGAATGACTATTCTGTGTGACTATAATGACACCTGGTGGCAGTTACAGGAATTACAGTTTAAAATGGCCGGAGAGCGACAGAAAAACACACAGGAAGGGTGTGAAGATGGCGTGCATCACTATCACATTCTCGGCCGGTTTAAGGGATCAGGGATCTCCACAGGAACCAAGACTGAATTCAGGTTTCACACGTAATAGACCAGGGCTTCAAAACTCCAGTCCCGCAGAGCCCCAGTGTCTGCTTGGTTTCGCTGCGTTTCAGCAAATGCATAAAATATAGGCCTCTGTCCCCTGCTGCTTTAATTATCATTTAAAAATACTTAAGTTTCTGCCCATAGAAAATGTTCCTTGTAAAGAGCAATCGGGTGTAGTCTGTCATTGGTTAATTTTAGTATTTAGTATTACTGGCGTCCTCTGCAGGCTAAATAACGTGTTTACAACCCGGATTAACAAGGAGTAAATGGAGCATATATACTTATACTGTACATGTCTATGGGTTTGAAAGAGTTGGGCTGCACAATGAAGTAATGTGACATTTTTGTACTCCTGCGAAGTACAGGTACTAGAGATGACGGAAAACTTATATTCAAAATTAAGGATCAGAAATTAACACTGAAGTAACAATGGAACTGTACTCCTGAAATCTGCACTTGCGGCAAACGGGATACGAGAGTGAATTTGAAGCGAGAGAAGTAAAGGGACCACCTAGCGTGTCGTAGGTTCAGACGTTTGACCGTCCGTATATACTCCAGGTTAAGGCGATCCGTCAGCACAATGAAAGGCTCTTTGGCCCCCCCCAGCCAATGTCTCCACTCCCAGAGGTTGTTTAAGCAGTTTAGGCCCGGCTCCAAGTGGTTCAAAATTTAGCTGCTCGGCTTTTAACCATGAACAAATAAGATATCATACATTATCCTAATTCTAACTATATTACACATGTTACCAGTCGCTTGAGTCAAAATCGTATTCATTACTTACCCTCAGATACATCATTATTAGCCATTCCAGAGTCAAGGCTGAAGAAAAAGGGTGATCGTGCCATTTCAGTTACAGCCACTAGACTCTCGAACGGTCTCCCTCTGGTCATTAGCTGAGTCAGTTTCTTCTTTTACGACTAATCTGAGCACCCATTAAGCTTTTAATGGATTTGACTTTGTTTTATTTGATTTTTAATCTATAGATTAGCCTTTATTGGATTTTAATTAGGCTTTTCTTATTGTGTGCCTCTCCTGTGGAACAAATTGTCTGCTCATGTTCTGGGTGCAGACACTGTCAGGCTTACAACATATCCTTGTAGTCTATCCTATAGTTGAGGTGCAGGAGTGGGTGGCTTGCATAAGCTCTAGAGTTTCTGGTGGATTTAGCAGTCAGTGCTGTCACAGGATTATTGTTGGTAGTGCTGTGTTAAACTGAACCAGTCATGGTCTGGGGGTGACTGTCTCAAGCCTGCCCTCATGGCACAGTGTTTGTTTCCCTGCCACTGCCTCTGTTTCCCTGAGCTATGCTGCCATAGCCTTATTCTGCCTCTGTTCCCCTTAGCCATGCTGCCATAGCCTTATTCTGCCTCTGTTCCCCTTAGCCATGCTGCCATACCCTTATTCTGCCTCTGTATCCCTGAGCTATGCTGCCATAGCCTTATTCTGCCTCTGTTCCCCTGAGCCATGCTGCCATACCCTTATTCTGCCTCTGTTCCCCTTAGCCATTCTGCCATAGCCTTATTATGCCTCTGTTCCCCTGAGCTATGCTGCCATAGCCTTATTCTGCCTCTGTTTCCCGCAGCTATGCTGCCATAGTCTTATTCTGCCAGGGTTCTCCTTCCCGTACGTACCTCTCTCTCCTACTGTGATTGATAAATTACCTGAACCCCCTAACAATGTTACTTTCCTCTGCTCCCCACTCCCTGCACCTGCCCAGAGCTCTAGCCCACCTTTACCTCTGCTTGGACTTTTAATTAATTTGGAATTCATTCGGATGCACTAATTCATCTGTTTATTTTTACAACCATTTTTCCAAAAATACGATGTCAACTTGGGGCAGATGGGTTCCCCCTCTGAGTCAGGTTCTGCTTAAGGTTTCTTCCTGTCAGCCAGCTTTGTGACAAAGCCCCTTTGTTAAAAGCACTATGCAAATAAAAATTGATTGATTTTGGGGACACTTCAGGACATCCATCCATTATCTGAACCCGCTTATCCTGATCAGGGTTGCAGGGGGGCTGGAGCCTATCCCAGCATACATTGGGTGAAAGGCAGGAATACACCCTGGACAGGTCGCCAGTCTATCGCAGGGCACACACACCATTCACTCACTCATACCTACGGGCAATTTAGACTCTCCAATCAGCCTAACCTGCATGTCTTTGGACTGTGGGAGGAAACCCACGCAGACACTGGGAGAACATGCAAACTCCGCACAGAAAGGCCCCAGCCGACGGGGATTCGAACCCAGGACCTCCTTGCTGTGAGGCGGCAGTGCTACCCACTGCACCATCCGTGCCGCCCACTTCAGGACAGTGTTTGGGAAATCTAATGTCTAGACTTCTCTTCTTTAAAGTCTTAAACCATGCATGTGCAGTAAATCGTTTTTGAGATATTTACAGCTTTATAGGACTAGCACAAAACAGTTAGATATAATTGCCCTCTTGGGGGGCAAAGTGGAAACGGTTAATCATCTTAATGCAAAAGTGTTGAAGTAAATGGGAAATTTATTATTGAACAAACTGCAGCAAAAAACCCTGAACACATTGCGTCAGTAGTCCTATCTGTCTTGTCAGTTAGAAGCCAAATTTGTAATTTAAAGAGTTTCAGTGTATGCGATCAGAAATAAATAATAGCCTAAGTAGGCTGGCTTATAGCCTCTGGTTTGGTAAATAGCCTCAGTCAGTCACAATTAAAGCAGAAAATGTTCAAGCAAGTAATTTCTTCATTTTCTCTTTACTTTTTGCACCAGATTTATACCAGATGAATTCCTGCCTGGCTTGGAACACATGTTGGCTAGCAGACACAACAGCGACTGGTCTCAGGCATGTTTTGTCTCACAGAAACAGAAAAGGCAGCCCCATATCTGCTCGTAGGTGTACCCTTTGGAACGCCCACTCATTCCACTTCTGGCCCAGAGTGAAGGCTTTTAAATACCGCAGAATGGGAGGCACGCCCAAAAAACCGGAAACTGATTAATCAACCCCCACTCATTCCGCTTCTGGTGCATGCCAAAAACAAAAGGTTACTTCACAATTCAAGCAGCAGTGCAAGTTTGACTTGCAAGTGTAGCATTATGCAAGTGAAGTATTGTGCATGAGAGGTGTTGGAAACACGGACCATTACCACAACAGTTTGATATAAAGCATTAACAAAATATCAGTCTGAAGTTTTGGCAGAAAACTGATTGTCCCTGCGAGGAAGCTAAGACTTGGTCATATTTTCCAGCAGGACAACAACTCCAAAGATACATCACTATCCACACAGAAATGATGAAGTGAAAACAACATATAAAGTAATGAACCAGGAGTGCCAATAATTGTGAAATCAGTTTTTTTGGGGAAACACATTTTTTTATTTGAATAATGTAAGACTTTTGTTGATTCCATTGAATCATTAATAATACTTTACACTTGTTGGAAAACATTAACAGATAATGTTAATGTAAATAACATTGTATTATTGTATTATTTGTTCGTTTGCAGTGTTTGTGTATGTACTGTAGGAAGCCACTGTTTACACTTCCTTACATTAACGGGGGCTTGTGAGTTATGTATTGAAACACACAAAGCTGGGACTGTGTTCACATAGTGCAGCTTTCAGAGGCCTGTATGTAATAGCAGACTGCTGAACTCAAACAACCCCACTGTGGCACACAGATCATTGTGAACAATACAGTAAACAGAGCGCTGTAATACAATTCAGATTTTTGCTGCTGTTGTTGCCTATCCACTTTGAGGTTTGACGCATTGTGTGTTCAGAGATGCTCTTCATCATACCACTATTGTAATGCATGGTTATTTGCGTTACTGTCACATTCATGTCAGCTACATTTTATGCTATATGAATATATTATTATTATTATTATTATTATTATTATTACGACTGAATGAAGTGCTCAGTGATTTAACCCTGGGGACCCAATCAGCACACACAACATGTAAGTCAATGCTTTAAATGATATGTTTATTTGACGCGCTACAAAGAAAATCAATCAATAAACTGACTTAGAGAAAGACCAGGAGTGCAAGTGTTCAGCAAGTGTTGCGTACATGAAAAGCAGGAAATAAAACTTGATCCCAAAATTGATTTCTTTACCCAATTTCTTACATACTACACCGGGCTAAAGTGACCAGCCTTAAATGTGGTATCAGCCACAAAAGTTAGCAGGAGGAAGCAAAGCATTCACTTCCACTTCACAGAGATGAAGGTAGTTCTTTCCTGGAAGGTGCACCGTCACATAGCGTCCCACCATTAGCCCGGGACAGGGAAAGGTTTTAGTCTCTCCTGCTCTCATAGTTTCAATCTTGCTGCACCTGCAAGAGGGAACAGAACAAAGTTGCTAAGTGGCTCATTGACTTTGGTCTTATTTTGAATAATAATTGTCGAATTATTAATAGTCCTAACTATGAATATGATGCTGCCTCAGTTACAGTAGCAAGCGTGTGATGAGGGGGAAGCTTATCATGCGGATGGGCTGGTAATGGAAATGATCTGTCAGTGTGGGCAGGTCTGTACTCTGGTCTGTACTGCAGAGTTAAAGTGTGGGCAGGTCTGTACTCTGGTCTGTACTGCAGAGTTAAAGTGTGGGCAGGTCTGTACTCTGGTCTGTACTGCAGAGTTAAAGTGTGGGCAGGTCTGTCCTCTGGTCTGTACTGCAGAGTTAAAGTGTGGGCAGGTCTGTACTCTGGTCTGTACTGCAGAGTTAAAGTGTGGGCAGGTCTGTCCTCTGGTCTGTCCTGCAGAGTTAAAGTGTGGGCAGGTCTGTACTCTGGTCTGTACTGCAGAGTTAAAGTGTGGGCAGGTCTGTACTCTGTGCTGTTGGCAGCACTCTCTCTCTCTCTGAAGGACATACTTATCTGCTCTGCCCCAAATAGAAAGAGGGCATTGCAGAGGTGAGACAGACATTATGAAGATGACCAGGCATTTCAAAAAAGTGTTTGTGAATATGAGGCTCTGCGTGTAAAGATGGCTACTGACCGTGCATTATTGATGCCGTTGTTCTCCAGGGAGTCACCGATGAGGATCTGAGTTCCATTGATCCTGTCTCCACAGCAGTCTCTTCTGTTGGTGATTGTGATGGAGGTGATTAAGTAGGACCTCAGCAGGTCCACCCTCCACCAGGAGTTGTGGCCGATTGAGGTGTGGGCACAGGACCCATGGTGGAAATCAGGATCTCGGTTTCCATCAATGGCATTGGCTGCCAGGCTGAACACTACCTCAGAGCCTGGTAGAAGCCCTGATTGAGTGGCCTTGCCGCGTAAAGCCACGTTCTCTGCAGGGGGAAATGAACACAACTGAGCCAACATGGCTGTAAAATGCTGTTACTTTATTAGCACCCTGGACAAACCCTGTGTCCTGTGCAACTGCAGCAGTACTGTGAAATTACCCATCATGCCTTTGGGTGTTCAGCCAAATTCTCCACGGCAGAGGCTGTAAGTCACTTTCATTGGGTTTATGAGTTGGAGGGAAAGGTTTGTCAAGCATAATATGAGTCTGATATATGAAGCTGGCTTTCATGCTTAACTGTTCGGTGAACCAATATCATGAAGTTTAATTCCGCAAGGTAAGATATTTCTTTAGTTCAATTATGTCACAAACAATATTATCTGAATTGAATTGCACTTATAGTTAACTGATGGTAAAAACACTTTGCCTTTGGTCAACATCTTGCTCTGAACATTAATTTCAGATAAATGATCCAAATAGATGTACATGTTAAAGGATAAAGATTGATGAAGACTTTTTCAGAGAAACACCTGTATGCTTTCATGTACAGGTGGTTTCTATGGCAGTGCATGTGCATGGGGTGAAGTGTACCTTCTGTAAATCCTGGAGGAACTGAGCATGACTTGACGGCTGAAAGTGCCACGATCTGAACAAGTAAGATTATCACCTTCATGCTGGAAAAGAGGGGAGAGATTGTAGAGCAGAGATCAACCAAGCCAGTACATTTTGGAATTATTCTGGGGAAAATGTACATCTTAAAACAAATATTGAGTTGACGTGGTTCTACATGGTGCTTCCTCAATTTCAGAGATTTCAAACAGAAATTTCAAACAGATTTTTCTTCCAATGCAAAGCATTATGAAGATAATGTGTGCTAGCTAACTTAGCTTAGGTAACCAGATAGCCAGCATGAACCACCAATGATGAGACCATTGAAGGAACATTGAACATACAAAAGATTTTTACAAAGAGATGAATTCAATGTGAAGATCACAGGTTACCCCATTTAGGGTTAAGCAATTTGTAAACATAGGACACAGCATTGTGTCATGGCTACATTTTCTCAGAGAAGTAAACAGTGAAATCGAGTCCAACTAATGTTCAATAAAATGTTTGAAAGCTTACAAAAGCTTCATCATTCATTTTTGAAAGATTGCTAATAGAGAGATTTTCAGGTGGATCTGCAGGTAGATCTAGTCTGTAAACTCACCTGTCAGTAAGGTAGCAGGTTCCCAGGTAGATCTAGTCTTTCAAGAGTTTACACTGTGGTTTCTTGCGTTTTTATAAGCCCAGCTGTAATGAAAATGTTCTAGGTTCATTTGATTCATAACAAGCAGCGTACATGTGATATATTGATTACAGGCAGTATTTATATATATATATATATATATATATATATATCCATCCCATCCATCCATTATCTGAACCCGCTTATCCTGAACAGGGTCGCAGGGGGGCTGGAGCCTATCCCAGCATACATTGGGCGAAAGGCAGGAATACACCCTGGACAGGTCGCCAGTCCAGCGCAGGGCACACACACCATTCACTCACACACTCATACCTACGGGCAATTTAGACTCTCCAATCAGCCTAACGTGCATGTCTTTGGACTGTGGGAGGAAACCGGAGTACCCGGAGGAAACCCACGCAGACACGGGGAGAACATGCAAACTCCGCACAGAGAGGCCCCGGCCGACGGGGATTCGAACCCAGGACCTCCTTGCTGTGAGGCGGCAGTGCTACTCACTGCGCCATCCGTGCCGCCTATATATATATATACAGTATATAATATATATATATATATATATAAACCAGGGGGTCAGTCCAACAAGGCAGAGGTACCGATATCCACAACAACCAAAGAAGAATCCAGGGAAGCAGACAGGGGTCAAAACCAGAAATCCAGATAAACAAGGGCAAGGACTCAGGGGCAAGGGCAAGGGCAAGGGCAAGGGCAAGGGCAAGGGCAAGGGCAAGGGCAAGGGCAAGGAAACAAGGAGGCTAGAACTGGGGGAAGGAATAAAGGGCTCGGGACTCAGAAAACAGGACAAGACGAACTAGCAGTGTGCAACTGAAAAGGACAGGTATAAATACACAGGGGAATGAGTCAAACTAGGCCAGGCATGGGAGTGAGGGCGGTCTAACAAATAAACATCAGGTGAGACACATGAAAGGGTAATAGGACAATAACGAGGGGGAAACGAAAACGCGGACTGGATTCACAAAGACACACATGTAATACAAACGACTCCGGACTAGAGAGTAGACAATTGCAAAGAGTCAGGAGATGCAGAGATACAGAGAGACAGGTGCGAATACTTCGCTGAAACTAAGCAAGTAATCAGTGATAGAATAGGGAGGCGGAGTTACAGAACAGAATTGAAACTGGAGATGCATTAGTAAGGTAGTTAAGTGATTTAAATAAAAAATTCCCAAAACCTTTATTTCTAAGCATACTGAATAATAATAAAATGTTTAGAGAATATATTTAGATGCCCACGAACATGGAACAACTCAGAAATATTCAATCCAAAATATTTTTTGTTGTTGTTAAACATCAACTTTTTTTGGCATAAAATCTCAAGAACTGTTTTTGAAATGTTACGCAGGCGAAAAAATGCTGTGTTGTTTTATGCAAGCCTAACAAATTATACACCGTTGGAAATGTAACGTGATTCGCTAAAATAGTCATCACTTCAATAACATGCCGGTAGTCAGTTCTTTGATGAGCTGAAATTATACTGAATTATCTTACACACGGATGGGGGTAACAAATTTCTCTGCAACTATGTTACATTTTTCCTGTGCGACATGGCTCAGGCAGTAAGAGCAGTCGTCTGGCAGTCGGAGGGTTGCCGGTTCGATCCCCCGCCTGGGCTGTGTCGAAGTGTCCCTGAGCAAGACACCTAACCCCCAAGTGTTTCCAATAGAAATATTGGCAGATGGGCAAGGACAGGCAAGGATCAGAAGGTGGCAAACAGGGAAGTAGAAGATAACACAGTATATAGTCAAAAGTCCTACACGAACCTCCACCTGTGAAGGATATAAGGTTGCTAAATGACTGTAATGTAATGTAATTATATCAAATTACAGGCTAAAAGTGGTGCAACCACTTACTACATTTAAGGGGCCCATTACGTTTTATCATGGTTGTTTGATACATTTTCCATTAAATTAATTAAGTAATATATTTTTTTTTAATGTGTCCTGTGTTTTTTCAGGTTCCCTTTGTCTAATATGACTTTTGGACTAAAGATGTAAAATATGCAATAATGGAGGACAACCTGGATGGGCGAAAACGACTTTTTCATAGCATTGCGCATCTATATAAATCTGTTATCGAATCCTTTTGACATTAATCTTTTGAAAGAGAAAAAAACAAAAAACATGTGGGTTTAGTATACTATTTTATGCAAGTATGGACATACTAATACCGTTTTGGCATTCTAAATTGTCAGCTAATTTCAGACGTAGCGCCAGAATAAATATTCAGGTAACGTTCAACTACACGCAGCAGGTTTAAACAGCAGATGGCGACATGCCATTTGAAACTTTACAAAGATATTTCCGGGCACGAGGCCCAGAGTATTTCCTGGTCCACAGAAAGAGTAACGGTTGCTGATTGAACAGAGTTTAAATAAGAAGTTCCTGTTATAAAACGTTTTGATTGAGAATGGAAGTAATTTCTAACCAATGAATTACGTAATATTTTATCTCCGCCGGTTACAAAGAGAGAATTTACTGTCATGGTCACTACCCACATGTGTCTGCAGAAATACTAACATTTACTTCAATATGGTTACGGCTTAACCTGACTGACGTTTTATCCATGGTTTTATACTGGCAAAACTCCCAGTCAGCATCTTAAAATACCAATTCCAAATCACAAGAAAACATTTCACTATTTCACATTTAAAATGAGTTTGCAACACTATGAGTATTTCATTATACGGAGGGTGAGAGACATGGACGTTAAATAATAACTTGCTAATAATTTAATTCCACTGTAGTAGTTCATGGTATACATCAGTGTAAAGGATTGTTAGTCCCCTAATGTTTACTGATCTTTAAGAGGAGGATAATTTGTTACTGAATGAAAGTCCTGGATTATCGCGAACATGATGTAGCATAAATGTTTATTAAAAAAAAAAACACAGCTACTGCTTCTATGTTTACACCACTGGTGATTAATGATGGTTCAGCTAGTGACTTTGCAAGTGAGCATGTCTCTAATTTTGGTTTAAGAAGTTTAAAAGGAAGTGAACATTGACTGAGTATCTGAGCTGAGGGTGAGTGTGGAAGGTTCTGGTCTTTGTGAGTTTGTGACACCAGTCTGCGGGGTTGGTCTTAGACTCGCTCTCTCCCACACTGAAAGCATCATGCCTGGGGTCCTGTTCATGTGACGTCCTCCCCGGGTAGTATCCACGAACATGAACACAGGGAGATGTTTTCAAAGGCAGAAAAGATGTAATATTCTTCCATCTCGCCGCAGATGACAGCCAACTTTTCTCACTCATAATTATAGTATCCCAGCATGACGCTGCATTAGCTAATAATGATAATAATAACATATAATCACACATTCCATCCTTTTATCAAATTCAAACACAATTCATATCTTAGATGGCCGTAATTAATTGTAGTGTAGCCCCAGTTTACAAACAATGTAACACACTATAACCAGACGGTAGGTAATTTGTGTCTTGTAGAAAGCGGAGGTTGCCACATCATTGGCTGAGAGTGCATGAATCTGGCACTGATATGGTCATTCCATGACAGAAAGGCTCAACGACATGCTTTTATTTGTACATTGCAGTTTGATAAGGCTCAAGCAACTACCATAGTTAATAAAGGAGGTTGCTACTCAGATCAAGGTTCAAACATTTACATAGGTTTCAATTTTTTTTTTTTTTGCCATCGATGCTTTAAATGCTACTCTAAAAAAACTATGTTGTTGGTTTCTGCTCTTGATGAGGGTAGACTGCAGCACCCTCTATACCTTTGTGTGAGCGTATTTCTACGATGATATTTCACTTTAGCTCGTGCCAAAGAACCTGCAAACTGGCCGACTATAACAGGACACAGAATGATGGTGTAATGTTTCCTGCCGTGGCCGGGGCTCTCCTGCTCCTGTGGCGTGTCCGGTGTGGACAGTTTAAAGTTTTCTCGGTTGTAAACATCAGGGTGCCGCCGGCACTCATCGACAGGCAACTCCCCTTCTCTGACCCCCCTCCCCCTCCGTCTGCCTCTGCTCTTAACCAATGTGATGAACATGCTCCCCCTCCGCCTGCCTCTGCTCTTAACCAATGTGATGAACATGCTCCCCCTTCGTCTGCCTCTGCTCTTAACCAATGTGATGAACATGCTCCCCTTTCGCCTGCCTCTGCTCTTAACCAATGTGATGAACATGCTCCCCCTCCGTCTGCCTCTGCTCTTAACCAATGTGATGAACATGCTCCCCTTTCGCCTGCCTCTGCTCTTAACCAATGTGATGAACATGCTCCCCCTCCGTCTGCCTCTGCTCTTAACCAGTGTGATGAACATGCTCCCCCTCCGTCTGCCTCTGCTCTTAACCAGTGTGATGAACATGCTCCCCCTCCGTCTGCCTCTGCTCTTAACCAATGTGATGAACATGCTCCCCCTCCGTCTGCCTCTGCTCTTAACCAATGTGATGAACATGCTCCCCTTTCGCCTGCCTCTGCTCTTAACCAATGTGATGAACATGCTCCCCTTTCGCCTGCCTCTGCTCTTAACCAATGTGATGAACATGCTCCCCTTTCGCCTGCCTCTGCTCTTAACCAATGTGATGAACATGCTCCCCCTTCGTCTGCCTCTGCTCTTAACCAATGTGATGAACATGGGAGAGGGGCCCTGTGAGTCAACACACACCCACCACAGACGTCTGACGCAGAACGTCAGCATTCTGTCTTCCAGCTGCTCTCACTGCTCTCTGTCCCAAACACACACACACACACACACACACACACCATATACATGTACACACACACACACACACACACACACCATATACATGTACACACACACACACACACACACCATATACATGTACACACACACACACATCATATACATACACACACACACACACACACTCACTGCTCTCTGTCCCAAACACACACACACACACACCATATACATGTACACACACACACATCATATACATACACACACACACACACACCATATACATGTACACACACAAACATCATATACATACACACACACACACCCTGTGCTGTGAAGCAGAGCCTTCGCACGGTTCTCCTCCACTTCCTGACACCACTTGTGCCTGTCAGGACAAACCCCACGTGCACACAGCCGCGGCCAGACTCCATCCGGCTCTGGGGACTGCCACAGAAAAAACACGTACACACACCACGACGACACACACACACACACACACACACACACACAGAGTGAGAGACACACACACACAACGGCACACACACAAGAGTACAAGTATGAGTCTGTTTTTTTTAAAGGTAGCAGACCCCACAGTGGAATCTGCATTCGTACACACACTGGCTCATAACGTCGTTTAGACTCACATCCCCGGGCGCTGGCTGTATTAAAGCCTGGGGCTTAAATTTGGGTCTGCTGTGTGGATGAACACCCAGAAGCCATGTTAACTTGCTGAGAGAATATTTTGAAACTACATTCCATTCCAAATATTGACTTTAATGTTGTATTTACATGAAACACAGGACAGTGTGTCTAATTAATGCCATATTAACATGTTATAAATTGCATATTATTCAAGGACATGTAAAATGGTAAGCGCCTTTATAAAACGCCTTTATCCAAAGCACTGTACAATTGATGCTTCTCATTCACCCATTCATACACACACTCACACATCAACTAGGATTGGCTGCCATGCAAGGCACCAACCAACTTGTCAGGAGCATTTGGGAGTTAGGTGTCTTGCTCAGGCAATTGCCAGATGACCATACACACACACCATATACCTCTTACCTCCTGAGCCAATGTCGTACAGGTAAACCACCTTTTTTTTTTTCTTCAGATTTTTCCCTTTTTGGTAGCCAATTGTACCTCGTCTGATTCAATTGGAGGTAGTCGTATTAGATGTACCGCCCGTACCCCGTCCCCCGGCGGCCCGAATGAGAGCGACACGTCTTCTTCAAGCCGTCTCGTCTCGTGCCCGTTGCCGTGATTCCGAGGTGCTTATTGTGCAGCGATCTAATAACCCTGCCAAGTCCCTCCCTCTGGAGCAGCGAGCCAATTATTGCTGCCCCACGTGAGCCGGGCAAACTTGGCTTTTTGGCAGGACCGAGCATCGAACCCCGGTCCCCGGTGTGCAACAGCAGCAAACTGCAACCGCAAGTCTGCTGCGTCTTAGCCTGTTGCGCCACCGCGCACCACCTTTTTGATGAGCATGTGCATGGGCATATATATGTGTGCGTGTGCGTGTGCGTGTGCGTGTGCGAGTGTATGATTGTGTGCCTGTGAGCGTATCCAGAATCCACAGTGAACGTCCTGTAAGAGATTCTGATTTTCATTAAAAAGGGCTAAATCAGCAAATCAGCTATAATATAAATATATAATTATAATATAAAGTTATTTCCCACTGCCAATCTCTTCACATTTCATTCAAAATAAACTGTCATTTAGGAAACAGAGAATTCCTGAGCTTTAAATGTAAAACAACTGCGCCCTCTTCTGGTAACATGTGGAAGTACAGTCCTCCTGGGCGACAGAGCAGTGCTACTCAACCCCACGTCCTCCTGAGGTATAGAGTAGTGCTACTCAACCCCACGTCCTCCTGGGCGACAGAGCAGTGCTACTCAACCCCACATCCTCCTGAGGTATAGAGTAGTGCTACTCAACCCCACGTCCTCCTGGGCGACAGAGCAGTGCTACTCAACCCCACGTCCTACAGTGTCTCTGAATGCAGGATTGAAGCTAATAAAAGTTATATTTAAATGTGCAGGTTACACACAAACACCACAGCAATGGGAATTGGTCAGAACTAGTGGGATGTGTGTTGGGGTGCAAAGGAGATGTGTGCGGAGTGTGTAGGAATGATTATCATGCATTCGATGGATGTCACTGTTGTATAGGTAGCAAGGTAATCTAAGCTAAGATACTGAGATACAAGGGTACACATGCAAGCTAACGATCTAAGTCAAATCAGACATAATAATAATCTGAACAGGAGGAGAGCAGTCAGTAAGAGCGGTCAGTAAGAGTGGTCAGTAAGAGCGGTCAGTAAGAGCAGTCAGTAAGAGCGGTCAGTAAGAGCAGTCAGTAAGAGCAGTCAGTAAGAGCAGTCAGTAAGAGCGGTCAGTAAGAGCAGTCAGTAAGAGCAGTCGTCTGGCAGTCGGAGGGTTGCCGGTTCTGATGAGCTGGTTGG
This sequence comes from Conger conger, assembly GCF_963514075.1. Taxonomy (NCBI): domain Eukaryota; kingdom Metazoa; phylum Chordata; class Actinopteri; order Anguilliformes; family Congridae; genus Conger; species Conger conger. Next base: position 1,999,900 of record NC_083760.1, on the reverse strand, counting down.
CGCCTTGCATGGCAGCCAATCGCCGTCGGTGTATGAGTGTGTGTATGAATGGGTGAACGAGAAGCATCAATTGTACGGTGCTTTGGATAAAGGCGCTATATAAATGCCAACCAGAACCAGAGGAGGAGAGGGCTGATCTCTGAGCAGGAGGAGAGGGGTTGTCTCTGGGCAGGAGGAGAGGAGATCTCTGAGCAGGAGGAGACTCTGACAGTTCCTGCCTAAATTGGGGAGAAGAGCGGTGGAGCAGGGGCCCCGAGGCTCGTCTTAGGGACAGTGTTTATGTTCGTGATGTTCTGGCCGGCTCCAGCAGCCTGACAGGAGACAGCTTGGTCTCACGTGTGCGCTGAATATACGCCACCTTTCTGTCATCAGGGAAAGCAAAAAAGCGAGTCTGGTGTTGGGCCTTCAACAACAACTTCCACTTCAGTGGTCTTCCTCCGTCTTTTTTTTCTGGTTAATAATGAACCAGACTGTTGACTTGGGCATGCCCAGGGATACTGCAATGATCCTGATTGATTGATTTTAATTTCTGAGCCTCCTGACGGCAGCTTAATTTGCATCTTCCTTGTGTTGTCACATCCCAGCAACAATCTCCAAAGGCAATTACAAAGTCTAGAATCAAGGCGAGACATCAACAGCTCTCTTCTGCATTCACTAATGACACAAATTATGTCTATGAAGCCAATTCGAAAAATACTTTTTGTACCTTAGAAATTGGGGTACCATGTACAAAAGGTGCTAAGCGGTTCGTTCGTTCATAAACTCAAATTAAAACTCACGGTCTGCACTTCAACCTCATTGCCACTGATTCCTTTCAAACTCAAAGGGCTAGAGTAGAGAACCAAAATATGTGCCACTGTCCCATGAATTGTGGTGCTCGACGTATATCCCCTCTGTAATTAACGGCCGATTCTAACGCTACACGGAGCACGTCGTGGACGGCTGACAGGGAGAAGTCTGGAGTCTCCACTCATTGCAGAAACTACGTAGGAGTTGATCTATGGGCATAGTTTTCAATCAGCAAGAAAGTAAATATGCCGGGGATTACAAAGGCGACAGGATCTGAGAAACACTGAGAAACTGAGAAACTGAGAAACACCATAGTCAAAAATTATAGAAGCAAACAAACAGCCATTGCAGAAACTACGTATGAGCGATCTATGATCTATAGACATACATTTGACCCAGTTTGTGTCAGGTAGTCAATGACGGGGCCCCACTGGAAAACAAAGCCAATCACTGGACAACAGTAGATTTAGCCGTCACGAAACGCCCTTCTTTTGAGTAGCCACTCAATGGATATCGATAGATTACAAATACAAAGATTCACTCATTATCTTGCATTGTACTCGGAGTACTGTATTTAACTGTGAAAGGTCTTTACACAACGGTATTTTAATGTTAAAATATTTTAAGGCAAACTTTGAATGTTTATTGTATTTTATATTCTCTAAAACCATTGCCATAAGCTACCTCAACAGACCAGCGGTCTATGTGTGAGTTTTGTTTTATCAGCGAATCTGTGGGAAAATCTAGAGCAAACACTCAAAAAAGAGTGCCATCATTTTTCCCAGTTATTTCAAACAGGCTACCAACTACAGGTCAGCGTTCACGTTATACTATAAAGTATGAAGAGCCATAACAATACCAACTAGATTAGGTTATTTAGAGATTCAGGCTACCATACTTCAGCGATCATCACCTAAAGTGATTCTCGAACGGAGAGACACAGTCAACAAGTCTCTGTTCCGTACGCTGAACTACCATCGCCGTCTGCAGGTCGGGAGAGGCAGAGTTTGCGAACAGGGCGGGATCTTGTGACTCACGGACTTCCTCGACGGCGTAGTAGCGCACAGGATCAGTATATCATTATTCGTCATTGTCGAAGGTTAGAGGGAAAGAGAAGAAAGCAGACGCATTGTACGCCCATTTGCCACTCGCAGTAGCGACCAGGCTTTGCACACCGCTGAGTTTGAATGTCTGGAGACGGTGCGCGAAACGGGAAGGGCTGCTTTTCCAAAGAGGAGCTGGCTGAAGTGTCTGACGTTTCACCGGGTAAGAAAAAACATCACATTTAATACTTTAAGGGAAAAAAGTTTGTTGTCACAATACTCGCAAAGATCATGTTTGATCGCTTATTATCTGTAGTATAGAAACGTTACATTTCTGGGGATCTGCAGGGGATCTGCAACACAGCCCTGGACTGGATCGAGCCCTACCTCTCAGGTCGCTCCTTCCAGGTTGCCTGGGCTGGTACAGTATTGACACCTCGGCCCCTTGCCACAGGAGTTCCCCAGGGCTCAGTCCTTGGCCCGCTTCATTTTTCCATTTACACTAAATCCCTTGGCCATTATTACTGCTCATGGTTTGTCTTATCATTGCTATGCTGATGACACCAAACTGTTTTCCTCCTCGAACCAGCTCCTGGTCCAAGTGATGGTACTGTCCCACCGGGACTACTGCAACTCTCTCTTGGCTGGCCTACTGGCCTCTGCCATCAGACCTCTCCAACTCATCCAGAATGCAGCAGCTCGTCTGGTCTTCAACCTTCCCAGATGCCTCCAACATCACCCCCTGCTCACTTCCGTCCCCTGGCTGCCTATCATGGCTCGCATCAAATTAAAAGCATCAAAAAAAAAAAAGAAAAGAAAAAAGATCATCAGCCCCTACACCCCTGCCAGACCTCTCCGTCCGGCCTCCACGGGCTGCCTGGCGCCTCCCCCTCTCCGCACTTCCATCGCCCGCTCACGACTGCTGTCTGTTCTGACTCCACGGTGGTGGAACAACCTCCCCGTGGAGGTCAGAACAGCAGAGACTTCTTCAAGCGCAGACTGAAGACGCACCTCTTCTAGCTGCAACTCTCTCCTCCCCTCCCGACAATCTCTAATCAACTGTTAGCTGTTTAGCTATTCTTATTGCTGCTATGTAAGCTGTTTATTGTTGTCCCTACATGAGTGCATATTATTCTTTAGCATTGTGTTTTGTAAAACAGTTTTATAGATGTCATCGGCCTTATCGTATCTTATTGTATTGTCAGCACTTGAAACTGTACTTCCCTCTACGGTCTTTCAGCGCACATGTCCCTGGTTATGGGTATGCATTTTGTTGTACGTCGCTCTGGATAAGAGCGCCTGCCAAATGCCAATAATGTAATGTAATGTAGGGGGGTAGTTGGGGCAGTAAGTGATGACCTCATTGCAGGGAACAGGGGCTCAGACAGGGAGGGGTGGGGCCAGACTCTGGTTTAAAACAACATCCCACAGGTGAGAAAGATCCGTGCTGTAGATCACCTTTCCCTCCTAAAAACTCTCTCACACCCAAGCCGCTTTGCAGCTTCGCCAGAGTCAATACTGGGCCCATCTGGAAACCCTTATAAAACAGTAGACAAATGAATTCCGGCCCGTATACTTTTGTTTATGTATATGCATATGGGTGTATGTATACAAATGTCTATGTATGTGTACTTGTACTGTATATATGGGTGATAATAGTTTGAAGCATAAGTACAAATACACTAATAAATATGAAATTACAAATAGGAACACTGCCCAAATCAGGAGCCTTTCCGCTACACACTCTCTCCCTCTCTTTCCCCGACTTAAACATGACCTTTAACCTTACAGAAAGTCACACTGGCCTGCACTGGAGTTGGAGTGGGTTTATTTACTACATTCATTCCATTTTTTTTCAGTGAAATTTTCTATCAATGCAGTCGCAGGATATACCATTAAAACTCAAGTTCTATCTCTATGAACTGTCTAACAATGCCAATGTTTTAGCAATGATGGCTCCTTATTTTGTAACATGCGGGGAAGCAAAACAAGCTTTGGGCAGTCCCCACCTTTGATTGTTTTGGAAATCCGCATACGGCATGAATCATGGTAAAGTCAGTATGCTTTTCAGAGCAAGCATCCAGTGTACAAAACCCAGAGCAGTTTTAAGGAAACATTTTGTGGGAAGGTGCTAGGAATTATCACTGTTGTCTGTTTCCTAAACACAATATACACGCTAAAGGTTGTAGAGGCTCTCTGGAACAAGACGAGACCAGCTAAAGGTTTCTCAGAGCAGTGCAAGCAACGACTCAACCATCCATTACAATACATTCTATTTAGCAGATGCTGTTATCCCAAGCAACGTACAAAACCATGCATATAAAGGACATTTGAACATACAGAGCAGGTTGGATAAGCTACAAATCACACAGAAACCACTGTATAGCCATGAACATCATTTCCAGTACACATGGCAAATAGGCCAAGGAATTAGGACCAAGACAGTACACAGAAATACAAATGCAAATACAATATAAATACAAATACAACTGCAACTATATTAGACTACAATGTAGTTTGCATGTGCATGTGTGTTTGTGTGTGTGTGCGTGTGCATCTGCAGAGTGTCTGTGTGTTCATGCATGCCTGTGCGTGAGTGTGTGTGTGTGTGTGTGTGTTATAGTATCCAAAATAGACAATCGCTGTGGATGGGTTGATGATACATACATAGAGCGGGTATTGTCATTCAATCAGAAACTCAATTTTTCAAACCTTTTCATACAGCCCTCAGATGACACAAAGTAAAAAAAGAAAAGAAAAAAGCCAAAATAATGAAAGCTGGCATGTATGAATTTTGCCATCTCTCTCTCCCTCTCCATCACTCTCTCTCTCCCTCTCCATCACTCTCTCTCTCTCTCTCCCTCTCTCTCTGCTGTAATCCAGCCCAGTGAGTTGGGTGAGGCTGCACACATGCTTGTCTCCTGCTGTAATGTGTTCCTGTATAAAGATTATTTCCTTTATTTTCTAATGTGAGCCAGGAGGAATACTATTACACAGTACTGCTGGGGACTCTCACACGCACACACACACTGAGACAGGCACACACACACAACACTGAGACAGGCACACACACACACACACACACACACACACACTCACTCACACACACACAACACTGAGGCAGGCATACACACACACACACACAACACTGCGACAAGCACACACACACACACTCACTCACATACACACACAACACTGAGGAAGGCATACACACACACACACACACACACACAACACGCGCACACACTTGCATGCATGCACACACAGAGACACACACACATGCATAATCCAGACACTGTCTCTCCATAGCATTCTGCATTCTCCCCCCTGAGCACCAACATAAACACATCTGCCCCCCCCCCCCCCCCCCCCCATTAACCCACCACCAATGCTCCCCTACTGCCCCCTAACAAAAATGCTTTGAGCATATTACTAGCTTCTCTCCATTGGCTACCCATTACATTTCACATTGTTTTCAAAGTAGTGCTCCTCACATTTAAGGATTGGGCTTGCCCTTCCCTATCTTAAAGGTACAATAGGTAAGATTTGTGTGTTAAAACATTGTTACAAGACCATTGTAAATCCCTTCCTATCATTGAAAAAGGCTCACTGACATGTTGACTCGCCCTCTACCGGGTTTCAAAATATGCAGTGACTGGCCGGCACTCTGTACCAACACATCTATAGCTGTACAATAATTCAAGCTCATTGGTTGAAAATTGGTTCTAACTGCCACAGCCAAAGGAGTTTCAACCTCAGCGCGTTCACGGGGAAGGGGGAGGGATAGGAAGGGATAGGAAGGGTGTGAAGATGGCGTGCATCACTATCACATTCTCGGCCGGTTTAAGGGATCAGGGATCTCCACAGGAACCAAGACTGAATTCAGGTTTCACACGTAATAGACCAGGGCTTCAAAACTCCAGTCCCGCAGAGCCCCAGTGTCTGCTTGGTTTCGCTGCGTTTCAGCAAATGCATAAAATATAGGCCTCTGTCCCCTGGTGCTTTAATTATCATTTAAAAATACTTAAGTTTCTGCCCATAGAAAATGTTCCTTGTAAAGAGCAATCGGGTGTAGTCTGTCATTGGTTAATTTTAGTATTTAGTATTACTGGCGTCCTCTGCAGGCTAAATAACGTGTTTACAACCCGGATTAACAAGGAGTAAATGGAGCATATATACTTATACTGTACATGTCTATGGGTTTGAAAGAGTTGGGCTGCACAATGAAGTAATGTGACATTTTTGTACTCCTGCGAAGTACAGGTACTAGAGATGACGGAAAACTTATATTCAAAATTAAAGATCAGAAATTAACACTGAAGTAACAATGGAACTGTACTCCTGAAATCTGCACTTGCGGCAAACCCCGGCAAAATCCTAACGTCAGTGTTAGCTATTGAACTGTTAACGTTCACTGAAACAGTGGCTAAAGCTGGCAAGCTTGTTAGCTACCATAATGGCTGATTTTTTAATTAGGCTACTTTTAAAACGTGGCTAAAACCGAACGTCATATTCTTTAAAATAAATAGCAAATAACCACACTAGTGACTTTTAGTTTTATTTAATTGTTGTAATTACATGTTGTACATATAATTTAATAGTCACGGTTTCGCTTGGCATTTTGGCCGGGTTTAAGGTTCGCTAACTAGCTTGCTAGCTTCCAACCAGTAACGTTAGCTACCTGCTGTCGACGGAGGGAGCTAATGTGGCACCGATATTAGGACCAGTATGAAATTGCGAGACAGAATGCTTGTGAGATCTGTAACTACGCGAGGCTGGATGGTCCAGCAGTGTGTCTCCCGCAAAGTTTAAATTAAACTAAACAGCGCCTACGGCTATCGTGGTACCCGGCTTCAGTAGCCAACCTGTGCTTGTCGCTGCTAGCGATAGCTAACGTAACTCACGTCCGTTTGTTTATTGAAGTTACCTTCGAACCTGGGGGATACGAGAGTGAATTTGAAGCGAGAGAAGTAAAGGGACCACCTAGCGTGTCGTAGGTTCAGACGTTTGACCGTCCGTATATACTCCAGGTTAAGGCGATCCGTCAGCACAATGAAAGGCTCTTTGGCCCCCTCCAGCCAATGTCTCCACTCCCAGAGGTTGTTTAAGCAGTTTAGGCCCGGCTCCAAGTGGTTCAAAATTTAGCTGCTCGGCTTTTAACCATGAACAAATAAGATATCATACATTATCCTAATTCTAACTATATTACACATGTTACCAGTCGCTTGAGTCAAAATCGTATTCATTACTTACCCTCAGATACATCATTATTAGCCATTCCAGAGTCTAGGCTGAAGAAAAAGGGTGATCGTGCCATTTCAGTTACAGCCACTAGACTCTCGAACGGTCTCCCTCTGGTCATTAGCTGAGTCAGTTTCTTCTTTTACGACTAATCTGAGCACCCATTAAGTTTTTAATGGATTTGACTTTGTTTTATTTGATTTTTAATCTATAGATTAGCCTTTATTGGATTTTAATTAGGCTTTTCTTATTGTGTGCCTCTCCTGTGGAACAAATTGTCTGCTCATGTTCTGGGTGCAGACACTGTCAGGCTTACAACATATCCTTGTAGTCTATCCTATAGTTGAGGTGCAGGAGTGGGTGGCTTGCATAAGCTCTAGAGTTTCTGGTGGATTTAGCAGTCAGTGCTGTCACAGGATTATTGTTGGTAGTGCTGTGTTAAACTGAACCAGTCATGGTCTGGGGGTGACTGTCTCAAGCCTGCCCTCATGGCACAGTGTTTGTTTCCCTGCCACTGCCTCTGTTTCCCTGAGCTATGCTGCCATAGCCTTATTCTGCCTCTGTTCCCCTTAGCCATGCTGCCATAGCCTTATTCTGCCTCTGTTCCCCTTAGCCATTCTGCCATAGCCTTATTCTGCCTCTGTTCCCCTTAGCCATGCTGCCATACCCTTATTCTGCCTCTGTTCCCCTTAGCCATGCTGCCATAGCCTTATTCTGCCTCTGTTCCCCTTAGCCATGCTGCCATAGCCTTATTCTGCCTCTGTTCCCCTTAGCCATGCTGCCATAGCCTTATTCTGCCTCTGTTCCCCTTAGCCATGCTGCCATAGCCTTATTCTGCCTCTGTTTCCCGCAGCTATGCTGCCATAGTCTTATTCTGCCAGGGTTCTCCTTCCCGTACGTACCTCTCTCTCCTACTGTGATTGATAAATTACCTGAACCCCCTAACAATGTTACTTTCCTCTGCTCCCCACTCCCTGCACCTGCCCAGAGCTCTAGCCCACCTTTACCTCTGCTTGGACTTTTAATTAATTTGGAATTCATTCGGATGCACTAATTCATCTGTTTATTTTTACAACCATTTTTCCAAAAATACGATGTCAACTTGGGGTAGATGGGTTCCCCCTCTGAGTCAGGTTCTGCTTAAGGTTTCTTCCTGTCAGCCAGCTTTGTGACAAAGCCCCTTTGTTAAAAGCACTATGCAAATAAAAATTGATTGATTTTGGGGACACTTCAGGACATCCATCCATCCATCCATTATCTGAACCCGCTTATCCTGATCAGGGTTGCAGGGGGGCTGGAGCCTATCCCAGCATACATTGGGTGAAAGGCAGGAATACACCCTGGACAGGTCGCCAGTCTATCGCAGGGCACACACACCATTCACTCACTCATACCTACGGGCAATTTAGACTCTCCAATCAGCCTAACCTGCATGTCTTTGGACTGTGGGAGGAAACCCACGCAGACACTGGGAGAACATGCAAACTCCGCACAGAGAGGCCCCGGCCGACGTGGATTCGAACCCAGGACCTCCTTGCTGTGAGGCGGCAGTGCTACCCACTGCACCATCCGTGCCGCCCACTTCAGGACAGTGTTTGGGAAATCTAATGTCTAGACTTCTCTTCTTTAAAGTCTTAAACCATGCATGTGCAGTAAATCGTTTTTGAGATATTTACAGCTTTATAGGACTAGCACAAAACAGTTAGATATAATTGCCCTCTTGGGGGGCAAAGTGGAAACGGTTAATCATCTTAATGCAAAAGTGTTGAAGTAAATGGGAAATTTATTATTGAACAAACTGCAGCAAAAAACCCTGAACACATTGCGTCAGTAGTCCTATCTGTCTTGTCAGTTAGAAGCCAAATTTATATTTGAAAGAGTTTCAGTGTATGCATCAGAAATAAATAATAGCCTAAGTAGGCTGGCTTATAGCCTCTGGTTTGGTAAATAGCCTCAGTCAGTCACAATTAAAGCAGAAAATGTTCAAGCAAGTAATTTCTTCATTTTCTCTTTACTTTTTGCACCAGATTTATACCAGATGAATTCCTGCCTGGCTTGGAACACATGTTGGCTAGCAGACACAACAGCGACTGGTCTCAGGCATGTTTTGTCTCACAGAAACAGAAAAGGCAGCCCCATATCTGCTCGTAGGTGTACCCTTTGGAACGCCCACTCATTCCACTTCTGGCCCAGAGTGAAGGCTTTTAAATACCGCAGAATGGGAGGCACGCCCAAAAAACCGGAAACTGATTAATCAACCCCCACTCATTCCGCTTCTGGTGCATGCCAAAAACAAAAGGTTACTTCACAATTCAAGCAGCAGTGCAAGTTTGACTTGCAAGTGTAGCATTATGCAAGTGAAGTATTGTGCATGAGAGGTGTTGGAAACACGGACCATTACCACAACAGTTTGATATAAAGCATTAACAAAATATTAGTCTGAAGTTTTGGCAGAAAACTGATTGTCCCTGCGAGGAAGCTAAGACTTGGTCATATTTTCCAGCAGGACAACAACTCCAAAGATACATCACTATCCACACAGAAATGATGAAGTGAAAACAACATATAAAGTAATGAACCAGGAGTGCCAATAATTGTGAAATCAGTTTTTTTGGGGAAACACATTTTTTTATTTGAATAATGTAAGACTTTTGTTGATTCCATTGAATCATTAATAATACTTTACACTTGTTGGAAAACATTAACAGATAATGTTAATGTAAATAACATTGTATTATTGTATTATTTGTTCGTTTGCAGTGTTTGTGTATGTACTGTAGGAAGCCACTGTTTACACTTCCTTACATTAACGGGGGCTTGTGAGTTATGTATTGAAACACACAAAGCTGGGACTGTGTTCACATAGTGCAGCTTTCAGAGGCCTGTATGTAATAGCAGACTGCTGAACTCAAACAACCCCACTGTGGCACACAGATCATTGTGAACAATACAGTAAACAGAGCGCTGTAATACAATTCAGATTTTTGCTGCTGTTGTTGCCTATCCACTTTGAGGTTTGACGCATTGTGTGTTCAGAGATGCTCTTCATCATACCACTATTGTAATGCATGGTTATTTGCGTTACTGTCACATTCATGTCAGCTACATTTTATGCTATATGAATATATTATTATTATTATTATTATTATTATTATTATTATTATTATTACGACTGAATGAAGTGCTCAGTGATTTAACCCTGGGGACCCAATCAGCACACACAACATGTAAGTCAATGCTTTAAATGATATGTTTATTTGACGCGCTACAAAGAAAATCAATCAATAAACTGACTTAGAGAAAGAACAGGAGTGCAAGTGTTCAGCAAGTGTTGCGTACATGAAAAGCAGGAAATAAAACTTGATCCCAAAATTGATTTCTTTACCCAATTTCTTACATACTACACCGGGCTAAAGTGACCAGCCTTAAATGTGGTATCAGCCACAAAAGTTAGCAGGAGGAAGCAAAGCATTCACTTCCACTTCACAGAGATGAAGGTAGTTCTTTCCTGGAAGATGCACCGTCACATAGCGTCCCACCATTAGCCCGGGACAGGGAAAGGTTTTAGTCTCTCCTGCTCTCATAGTTTCAATCTTGCTGCACCTGCAAGAGGGAACAGAACAAAGTTGCTAAGTGGCTCATTGACTTTGGTCTTATTTTGAATAATAATTGTCGAATTATTAATAGTCCTAACTATGAATATGATGCTGCCTCAGTTACAGTAGCAAGCGTGTGATGAGGGGGAAGCTTATCATGCGGATGGGCTGGTAATGGAAATGATCTGTCAGTGTGGGCCGGTCTGTACTCTGGTCTGTACTGCAGAGTTAAAGTGTGGGCAGGTCTGTCCTCTGGTCTGTACTGCAGAGTTAAAGTGTGGGCAGGTCTGTACTCTGGTCTGTACTGCAGAGTTAAAGTGTGGGCAGGTCTGTACTCTGGTCTGTACTGCAGAGTTAAAGTGTGGGCAGGTCTGTCCTCTGGTCTGTACTGCAGAGTTAAAGTGTGGGCAGGTCTGTACTCTGGTCTGTACTGCAGAGTTAAAGTGTGGGCAGGTCTGTCCTCTGGTCTGTACTGCAGAGTTAAAGTGTGGGCAGGTCTGTACTCTGGTCTGTACTGCAGAGTTAAAGTGTGGGCAGGTCTGTCCTCTGGTCTGTACTGCAGAGTTAAAGTGTGGGCAGGTCTGTACTCTGGTCTGTACTGCAGAGTTAAAGTGTGGGCAGGTCTGTCCTCTGGTCTGTACTGCAGAGTTAAAGTGTGGGCAGGTCTGTACTCTGGTCTGTACTGCAGAGTTAAAGTGTGGGCAGGTCTGTCCTCTGGTCTGTACTGCAGAGTTAAAGTGTGGGCAGGTCTGTACTCTGGTCTGTACTGCAGAGTTAAAGTGTGGGCAGGTCTGTCCTCTGGTCTGTACTGCAGAGTTAAAGTGTGGGCAGGTCTGTACTCTGGTCTGTACTGCAGAGTTAAAGTGTGGGCAGGTCTGTCCTCTGGTCTGTACTGCAGAGTTAAAGTGTGGGCAGGTCTGTACTCTGGTCTGTACTGCAGAGTTAAAGTGTGGGCAGGTCTGTCCTCTGGTCTGTACTGCAGAGTTAAAGTGTGGGCAGGTCTGTACTCTGGTCTGTACTGCAGAGTTAAAGTGTGGGCAGGTCTGTACTCTGTGCTGTTGGCAGCACTCTCTCTCTCTCTGAAGGACATACTTATCTGCTCTGCCCCAAATAGAAAGAGGGCATTGCAGAGGTGAGACAGACATTATGAAGATGACCAGGCATTTCAAAAAAGTGTTTGTGAATATGAGGCTCTGCGTGTAAAGATGGCTACTGACCGTGCATTATTGATGCCGTTGTTCTCCAGGGAGTCACCGATGAGGATCTGAGTTCCATTGATCCTGTCTCCACAGCAGTCTCCTCTGTTGGTGATGGTGACAGAGGTGATTAAGTAGGACCTCAGCAGGTCCACCCTCCACCAGGAGTTGTGGCCGATTGAGGTGTGGGCACAGGACCCATGGTGGAAATCAGGATCTCGGTTTCCATCAATGGCATTGGCTGCCAGGCTGAACACTACCTCAAAGCCTGGTAGAAGCCCTGATTGAGTGGCCTTGCCGCGTAAAGCCACGTTCTCTGCAGGGGGAAATGAACACAACTGAGCCAACATGGCTGTAAAATGCTGTTACTTTATTAGCACCCTGGACAAACCCTGTGTCCTGTGCAACTGCAGCAGTACTGTGAAATTACCCATCATGCCTTTGGGTGTTCAGCCAAATTCTCCACGGCAGAGGCTGTAAGTCACTTTCATTGGGTTTATGAGTTGGAGGGAAAGGTTTGTCAAGCATAATATGAGTCTGATATATGAAGCTGGCTTTCATGCTTAACTGTTCGGTGAACCAATATCATGAAGTTTAATTCCGCAAGGTAAGATATTTCTTTAGTTCAATTATGTCACAAACAATATTATCTGAATTGAATTGCACTTATAGTTAACTGATGGTAAAAACACTTTGCCTTTGGTCAACATCTCGCTCTGAACATTAATTTCAGATAAATGATCCAAATAGATGTACATGTTAAAGGATAAAGATTGATGAAGGCTTTTTCAGAGAAACACCTGTATGCTTTCATGTACAGGTGGTTTCTATGGCAGTGCATGTGCATGGGGTGAAGTGTACCTTCTGTAAATCCTGGAGGAACTGAGCCTGGCTTGACAGCTGAAAGTGCCAAGATCTGAACAAGTAAGATTATCACCTTCATCCTGGAAAAGAGGGGAGAGATTGTAGAGCAGAGATCAACCAAGCCAGTACATTTTGGAATTATTCTGGGGAAAATGTACATCTTAAAACAAATATTGAGTTGACGTGGTTCTACATGGTGCTTCCTCAATTTCAGAGATTTCAAACAGAAATTTCAAACAGATTTTTCTTCCAATGCAAAGCATTATGAAGATAATGTGTGCTAGCTAACTTAGCTTAGGTAACCAGATAGCCAGCATGAACCACCAATGATGAGAACATTGAAGGAACATTGAACATACAAAAGATTTTTACAAAGAGATGAATTCAATGTGAAGATCACAGGTTACCCCATTTAGGGTTAAGCAATTTGTAAACATAGGACACAGCATTGTGTCATGGCTACATTTTCTCAGAGAAGTAAACAGTGAAATCGAGTCCAACTAATGTTCAATAAAATGTTTGAAAGCTTACAAAAGCTTCATCATTCATTTTTGAAAGATTGCTAATAGAGAGATTTTCAGGTGGATCTGCAGGTAGATCTAGTCTGTAAACTCACCTGTCAGTAAGGTAGCAGGTTCCCAGGTAGATCTAGTCTTTCAAGAGTTTACACTGTGGTTTCTTGCGTTTTTATAAGCCCAGCTGTAACGAAAATGTTCTAGGTTCATAACAAGCAGCGTACATGTGATATATTGATTACAGGCAGTATTTATATATATATATATATATATATATATATATATATCCATCCCATCCATCCATTATCTGAACCCGCTTATCCTGAACAGGGTCGCAGGGGGGCTGGAGCCTATCCCAGCATACATTGGGCGAAAGGCAGGAATACACCCTGGACAGGTCGCCAGTCCAGCGCAGGGCACACACACCATTCACTCACACACTCATACCTACGGGCAATTTAGACTCTCCAATCAGCCTAACGTGCATGTCTTTGGACTGTGGGAGGAAACCGGAGTACCCGGAGGAAACCCACGCAGACACGGGGAGAACATGCAAACTCCGCACAGAGAGGCCCCGGCCGACGGGGATTCGAACCCAGGACCTCCTTGCTGTGAGGCGGCAGTGCTACTCACTGCGCCATCCGTGCCGCCTATATATATATATACAGTATATAATATATATATATATATATAAACCAGGGGGTCAGTCCAACAAGGCAGAGGTACTGATATCCACAACAACCAAAGAAGAATCCAGGGAAGCAGACAGGGGTCAAAACCAGAAATCCAGATAAACAAGGGCAAGGACTCAGGGGCAAGGGCAAGGGCAAGGGCAAGGGCAAGGGTAAGGGCAAGGGCAAGGGCAAGGGCAAGGGCAAGGGCAAGGGCAAGGGCAAGGGCAAGGAAACAAGGAGGCTAGAACTGGGGGAAGGAATAAAGGGCTCGGGACTCAGAAAACAGGACAAGACGAACTAGCAGTGTGCAACTGAAAAGGACAGGTATAAATACACAGGGGAATGAGTCAAACTAGGCCAGGCATGGGAGTGAGGGCGGTCTAACAAATAAACATCAGGTGAGACACATGAAAGGGTAATAGGACAATAACGAGGGGGAAACGAAAACGCGGACTGGATTCACAAAGACACACATGTAATACAAACGGCTCCGGACTAGAGAGTAGACAATTGCAAAGAGTCAGGAGATGCAGAGATACAGAGAGACAGGTGCGAATACTTCGCTGAAACTAAGCAAGTAATCAGTGATAGAATAGGGAGGCGGAGTTACAGAACAGAATTGAAACTGGAGATGCATTAGTAAGGTAGTTAAGTGATTTAAATAAAAAATTCCCAAAACCTTTATTTCTAAGCATACTGAATAATAATAAAATGTTTAGAGAATATATTTAGATGCCCACGAACATGGAACAACTCAGAAATATTCAATCCAAAATATTTTTTTTGTTGTTAAACATCAACCTTTTTTGGCATAAAATCTCAAGAAGTGTTTTGGAAATGTTACGCAGGCGAAAAAATGCTGTGTTGTTTTATGCAAGCCTAACAAATTATACACCGTTGGAAATGTAACGTGATTCGCTAAAATAGTCATCACTTCAATAACATGCCGGTAGTCAGTTCTTTGATGAGCTGAAATTATACTGAATTATCTTACACACGGATGGGGGTAACAAATTTCTCTGCAACTATGTTACATTTTTCCTGTGCGACATGGCTCAGGCAGTAAGAGCAGTCGTCTGGCAGTCGGAGGGTTGCCGGTTCGATCCCCCGCCTGGGCTGTGTCGAAGTGTCCCTGAGCAAGACACCTAACCCCCAAATGCTCCTGACGAGCTGGTCGGGGCCTTGTATGGCAGCCAATCACCGTCGGTGTGTGTGTGAGTGTGTGCATGAATGGGTGAATGGAGAAACATCAATTGTACAGCACTTTGGATAAAGGCGCTATATAAATGCCTGCCAGTGACAAATGGACGGTTGTAGTTGGGCATGTTTGTGAGAGCCAATACAATGGATAAACTAACTATATAACATTATTACCACTACTAAACACTGCACACCCTGTTTCCATCAGATACCCATGAAACCTGGGAATGTCATTTAAACTAAACTCGGAGCAGTGCAAGATAGTACACTGGATGATTTTTCCAAACCTGCATAAATTCATATCACATTAATAACTTGAAAATCCAGATCGAACGGAAGCCCCATAAATGACACATATGAGAAAGCTTACCTTGATCTCAGCAGAGACTCTGATATCGATGTGTGGTCTGTGCTCATTATATAGGCGATATGTTGACCCATTGTGTATCTAAGCTTTGGCAGATAGATATAATATTTGTTCAGTTGAGCTTTGACTATGCATTATTCTTCAGAAAAGTAACCCGAGACAGGAGATCCGGGCTGGGAGCTGGTGAATGAGTTTATTATTTTGAGCCTTTAATCCAACCCTTACACAACCTGTGGCAAGGAGATATTTGTTTAAGTCTTCAATTGCACTTTGAGTTTATGCAAATTCAGACAAATAACAGGACATTTTTTGCATTAGAAATTGTGATTCATGGTGGTCCCTATGTTTAGGTAAAATGGACTGCCTTGAAACCCTCTTGATCAAGAGTTACCATGGTTAAATGGTACCATTTGATTTATGACCATTTGAATGTGTTATTTTGGTTGTAGGGGGCATTTTTCTAACAAAGATAACTTTTGACCAATAACACCTGTAAGGGTAATTTTCTTAATTGATTCTTAATTGACAAGGTGTGTTAACATAAAGACAATTACATGATTACAAATAACCTTTTAGTGATAATCCTTATTACTATTAGACCACTTTCTGAATTAAGTGCTTACTATGAGTCTTTCTCTGTCTCTCTCCAGCAGACAGACAGCCTTTGACCTTAAGGTCTCTGCTTCTCAGCTAGCACATTCTGGTCTTACAGCAAGGTCAACAAGGGGTATTCAGAAGACAAATTACTGATAAATGTTCGTGGCCAGCTTCATGTCTTTTTGTTTTGGTAAAGCCCCCCCTTCTGGAAAAGTGTGTATAAGAGTCGTATTATGTCTGATTCAAATCAGAAAGCCGGTAAGCTTTCTCACTTTCTGTCATTTCTTTGCAAATAAATACGAAAGTTAAACTCAAGTATAGCTATTAATGTTTTTTACTGGATCTGTTTCATCGGACAATTCTCACCTGTGATATCTTATTTGTGCATTTTTCCCTGCACACACCACATATACTATGGTTCATAATGTATAAAACAAAAATCCACAGACAATTTATTATAGGAATATTAGTTCTGATATTAGTCCTTAATAGTCAGCTAATGTAATGAACAAGAACAAGAGACAATTGATACCTGATTGTGTAGGCTGCAGTTCCTTCATTTTTGGCAAAACATAATAACATAGCAGCATTTTTTACTCATCTGTCCATATAACATAATCCAAAAAGGCCTGGGGATCATCCAGGCACTCTGTTTGCGAATGTGAACTGAGCATTTAGGTTTCTTTCGGTCTTTTGCTTCTCTCCCATGAAGACCATTTTGCCCAGTCTATTTCTAATTGTGGAGTCAAGAACACTGGCCTTAGCTGAGGCTACAGAGGCCTGCAGGTCTTTGCATGTTCTTCTGGGATCTTGTGTGACTTCCTGGATGAGTCATCGCTGGGTCCATTTGTCTGGCCAGCCACTTGCCACAGATAATGACTCTCACCAGGAAGTTCACTGGACAAAGACGTTCAACATACAGCACACCAACCAGGACAAACAGAGAATGTTTGCCTCTGAAACATTCTGAAGAATTGACATGCCCCCATCTCAGATGGCATCACATGCCATATCTATCAGGTGATCTCCCTTTATTCAAGGTGTGAATCCACCTGCCAAATGCCAATAATGTAACTGTATACTTCCTCCAATGAAAACCAGATCACCTAGCATAGAAGCATTTGCCAAAATGATGCATAAGGTCATATATCACAGAAGACCTTGCTAATGACAATTCTACATACATCACCTGTAGAAATGTTGGTGTTATTTGTAAACTGGTAATCTCGATTGGTAACTTGTCCTGTAGCCGTGTGGACAACGATTCAAAGTTTTCAGCTGGAATGACAGAGTGGAATAATAAGGCTTGAAAAGACTGAAAACTCTGCCGTACAGACCGGAGTACAGACCTGCCCACACTTTAACTCTGCAGTACAGACCAGAGTACAGACATTGACTGAAAAGTTAAACATTTGAGTATACAGGGTGGCCTCTCCCAGGGTGACTCAACCATTGCATTACATTACATGGCATTTAGCAGATGCTCTTATCCAGCGCGACGTACAACGAAGTGCAAATCAAACACAACTGTGAAGAGGACCTGAGAGGACAGTACAGTTCCGAGTCCAAGTGTAAACATACAGATAATCAGAACCCTTGAAGTGTACAATCAACTTCCAAACTAGCATACCACAGTTGGCAGCCAGAATACAACAATACAACAGCCAATAAAAAACAACAATATCTATACAAGTAACAATATCTATACAATCTATACATAAATGCCATGACAGTCTAAGGCTAATCATGGTGGTGAGTTAGGGAGGGAGGGCGGCCTTTAGCGTAGTGGTTAAAGTACATGACTGGGACCGCAAGGTTGGTGGTTCTAATCCCAGTGTAGCCACAATAAGATCCGCAGAGCCTTTGGCCATTGAGCAAGGCCCTTAACCCTGCATTGCTCCAGGGGAGGATTGTCTCCTGCTTAGTCTAATCAACTGTACGCCGCTCTGGATAAGACCCAAAATGCCAATAATGTAATATACTGTATTCCAGCACATGGCACAATAGTGTGTAAGAAAGAAGTTGAAATTGTACAATTCTGGGCTGTAACATGAAGTAGGGATGTCTGTGGCTCAGTGGCTGTAGAACAGTTTAGCAGCAGCAAATATAGAGCTTGTGAATAGCATCACTGACTCCCCTGAATGAGTTCAGAAATAAATATCAAAGAACAGTGTCGTATCACATTAAAAACAAAAAGGTATGCAATTTATCACAACATTTCCTTAATAACGTTACATATTCACCTCACACAGGTTGCATGTGTTGTGGCTTTCTATTTCTCCATTCCCTATATAAAGGCAATGTGAGTGTCATTAATGATTACTAAATGTGCTATAAATCCTTTTGGCAGGCCTGCCACTCCCCACAGATAATGACTCTCACCAGGAAGTTTACTGAACAAGGCAGCATCAGTACACCAAAAAGGACTCAGCCAACACAAACGGAGAATGTTTGCCATCACATGTCATGTCTATCTGGTGACCTCCCTTTATTTATGGTGTCCAAGGTGTGAATCCAACGGTATACTTCCTCCAGTGAAACCGGATCACCTAGCTTTGCAGCAGCAGCGAGAGGCCAGAGAAGCATTTGCTGAAATGATGCATAAGGCAGTATATCACAGATGACCTTGCCGATGACCATTGTGGAATGTGAACAGAGAATGTGGAATGAGGGTAAAGCTAGAAAAAAATATGGTGCAGAAAGATCTTCAAAGAAGGACTTGAAAATGAAAATGGACTATTTATATATTTATTAATTTCCTGAAAAGATAGTCTCTCTTCAAAAAGCACAGCACTGTTATTTTACTAAATGTGTGCATATACCCAGGCTTTTCTCAAATGTTTTATTGGCTCTAGCCAATTGATTTAATGATACAATTAAACACAATAATATCAGGAATATAGATCAAAAGAGACTGGAAGTTCTGATCACCCGGATGTGACTGCATAAGCCTCTGAAAAGTGGCAGGGGCATTACTCAACCCAAACATCATTCTACTAAACTCATAGAGCCCTGTGGGCTTTGTCAAAGTCACTGGGGTGCGATGGCACCAGCCAGTATCCGCTGGTGAGGTTGGAAAAGAACCTGCCCTTCGAGAGCAGAGTGCAAGACTCTTCTACCGCGGGGCCAGGGGAAGGCATATTTGGAGGTTACACTGTTGAGTTTACGATAATCTATGCAAGATCTTAAAGTGCCGTCTTTATTGGGCACTGAGACAATGGGTGATGCCCAAGAGCTGGTGGTCTTGCGGATCACTCCTGCCTCCAACATGCCTTGGATCAACGTACGCACCTCCTGGTAGAGATTTGGTTGGGTTTGTCAGTGGTGCCTGCCCTGTGGAGATTGGGTGAAACACAGCATTGGCCTGTACACAGTCATGGGCAGACATGGAGAACACCTCTTTGTGCTCGCATAGAAAAGCATTTACCTGCTGTGTCTGTTCTGGGGTATGGTCTGCTCCACTCAGGCCTGCTGGGATGTAGACATCACTTGGGGTTTCAGGTCGCACCACCTGTTGCAGCTGGACACTCATGGTGTTCTGTGATTCCAAGATCAAGTCCACCCTCTCTGAGAAAAACATCAGTAGACATAATGTTAGCATAGCCACGTGGCTCAGCAGGGAGAACAACGTTAGACTAGTGAAGTTGGGAGTGAGCTGTTGTTTCTGGGTTTAAAGGCGCAGTATTGGTAATGTCACAGCATAAAAGTTAAACCGTGAATGTTATAAAATATGGTGCTAATAGTAGTAATAGCTGGATTATTGTTATTATTTCATTTTCTTGTTTTACTGAAATGGCTATGTCAGGATATGCGCATAGAGATTAATATCGGCTGAATGAAACTAATGACAGTATAAGCAACTGTGGTTTAGTTTCGTATAATTGTATATATTTAGCATTTTCCTAACAAAGATTACTTTTGACCAATAACACCACAGATATTACTATGGTTCATAATGTATAAAACAAAAATCCACAAGCAATTTATTATAGGAACATTAGTTCTAATATTAGTCCTTAATAGTCAGCTAATATAATGAACAAGAACAAGGGACAATTGATACCTGATTGTGTAGGCTGCAGTTCCTTCATTTTTGGCAAAACATAATAACATAGCAGCATTTGTGACTCATCTGTCCATAGAACATAATCCAAAAAGGCCTGGGGATCATCGCGAATGTGAACAGTGTGCATTATTGTTCTGCAGTGGGTTGGTTGCATTTTCTCCTGGATTCGTTAAGTATTATTTGTTTGCTTGCTGATTCTAAATTCAGTTTAGTTGTCATTATAGTGTTCTGTTGTGTACTTGTTTGTTTGTTAGCTATTACAAGTGGTGTTTATTTAGATTCAGTGAAACTGGGTTAGGTGTTTGTTTCTCTCAGGTAAGCTAGGCTATTAAGTTAGGCTATTGTTTTACTGGCTGGCAGGCCACAGCTTTTGTTGTAGGAGGAGCCAATACTTTGCACCCTGCTCAGGCTATTATTACTGGCACACCTGAACTCACTTCAGTGTGCATTATTGTTCTGCAGTGGGTTGGTTGCATTTTCTGTATTCAGCGTCAGTGTTATTTAAGCAGTTGTGTAGCGCACCAGCGGCAGCTGTGTGCGGCGGCCTCTTCTACTTGCCTCGGTGTACGAAGTCGCAGGTGTACAAAGTCGAGGGTGTCTATCTACGGGTGTCCATCGAGGCTGTCCGAGAGCCTGATGTTTGATTTTGTTTTTGCTGCCTGCCCTCATTCCACTGTGTAGTATTCCCCTTGTCCTCCCTAGTTCCCTCCATGTGTTTCCTTCCCATCCCTGTCCTCTCTCCTCTCCCCAGGTCCCAGTCAGGTAGGAGGTTCGCCTCCCGCCAACATGGGCAGAATATCTCTAACCTCATCTTTCCTCCCAGATCCCCTGGTATTGATCTCTGTGTGGCTGGTGGCCTCTGGAACTGCCAGTCCGCCGTCCAGAAAGCAGACTTCATATCTGCCTATGCCTCCCACCTCAACCTTGACTTTCTTGCTTTAACTGAAACGTGGCTCTCACCAGAGAACACGGCCACCCCGGCTGCCCTTTCCTCTGCCTTCTCTTTTTCCCACACACCCAGATCCTCTGGCAGAGGAGGTGGCACAGGTCTCCTAATCTCATCCTCATGGAGATCTAGTGTCTTCTCCTCATCCCTCTCCTTCTCCTCTTTTGAATTTCATGCGGTTTCTCTTACTCTGCCGTGCAAACTGTTTATTATTGTTGTTTATCGCCCCCCGGGTCCTCTGGGGAACTTTTTGGATGAGATGGACATCCTCCTCAGCTCCTCACCTGTCAATGACACCCCCCTGATCCTCCTGGGTGACTTCAACCTCAACTCAGAGTCCACCCAGTCTACCTTTCTCTCCCTCCTCTCTTCTTTTGACCTTACCTTCACTCTTTCCCCTCCCACCCACAAAGCAGGCAACCTTCTTGACCTCATCTTCACAAGGAGCTGCACAACAACCAACCTCTCTGTAACACCACTCCATATATCTGACCACTCCTTCATCTCTTTCTCTCTTCCACTCTCCTCTAACACCCATCCATCTCTCCCACCATCCACTGTCACCTGTCGACGGAACCTACGCCACCTGTCTTCCTCCACCCTCTCATCTACAATCCTCTCCTACCTACCATCTGCGGAGTCTTTCTCTCGACTGTCTCCCGATGATGCGGCTACAACTCTCATGTCCTCCCTCTCATCTTCCTTTGATTCTCTGTGTCCCCTCACGACCAAATTAGCTCGGGCCTCCCCCCCCCAGTCCTTGGCTTTCTGATGCTCTACAAGCTGTCCGAACCGAACTGCAGGCGGCGGAGAGAAAATGGAAAAGGTCCTGTCTCCCCAGTGATATGGCTTCCTTCCATGCCCTCTTATCATCTTTCCATTCCTCTGTCTCTCTAGCTAAATCTTCCTTCTTTCACTCGAAAATTAACGCGGCCGCCTCTAATCCCCGCAAACTGTTTTCAACTTTCTCCTCTCTTCTGGCCCCCCCACCCCCCTCATCACTCACACCTGATGACTTTGTCTCCTTCTTTGAAAAGAAGGTCGATGCTATTCGCAATTCCTTCTCCCAACCCTCCACCCCTGCTGACCCTCCTACCCCCAAAAAGTTATCCTTTTCTCCCCTCTCTGACGCCGACACACTGAAACTCCTTACTTCCCACCGCCAAACCACCTGTCCTCTTGACCCCTTCCCCTCTCCCCTCCTACAATCTATATCTGATGACATTCTCCCTTTTCTCTCCTCTCTAATCAACACCTCCCTCTCTTCCGGCACCATGCCCTCTTCCCTGAAGAGGGCCAGAGTCACTCCCCTGCTCAAAAAACCTACTCTTGACCCCTCTGCCCTGAACAACTACCGGCCTGTCTCTCTTCTTCCCTTTCTCGCTAAAACTCTGGAACGGGCGGTCTGCTCCCAACTGTCCACTTATCTTCTCCAGAACAATCTCCATGACCCCAACCAGTCTGGCTTCAAGAGTTGCCACTCCACTGAAACCGCCCTGCTCGCGGTCACTGAGGCACTCCACTCTGCTAAAGCAAAAACCCTCTCCTCTGTCCTCATCTTCCTCGACCTGTCAGCCGCCTTCGATACAGTCAAGCATGAGATTCTGCTCTCATCGCTGTCTGGGATGGGTGTCACAGGTTCTGCACTCGCTTGGTTTTCCTCCTACCTCTCTGGTCGCTCCTACCAGGTGACTTGGAGGGGTGCAGTCTCCGACCCTCACCCCCTACGAACTGGAGTCCCGCAGGGCTCGGTTCTTGGGCCTCTCCTCTTCTCGCTATACACCATGTCTCTTGGTTCTGTTATCTCTTCCCACGGCTTTTCTTATCATTCCTACGCTGATGACACCCAACTCTTCATTTCCTTCCCCCCCGACACCCAAATCACCACACGGATCTCTGCCTGCTTGGCTGATATCTCTGCGTGGATGACTTCCCATCACCTTAAGCTCAACCTTGCCAAAACTGAGCTTCTCTACATCCCTGCTAAGTCCTCTCCGTCAATCGACCTCTCATTGACTGTTGAGGACTTTGTAGTTTCCTCCTCCCGTACGGCAAAGAATCTTGGGGTGACTCTTGATAACTGCCTCACCCTGGCTCCACAAGTATCCTCCACTGCCAGAACCTGCAGGTTCTTTCTGTATAATATACGCCGTATCCGTCATCTCCTGACTGAGAAAGCCACCCAGCTCCTAGTCCAGGCGCTCGTCATTTCCCGCCTGGATTACTGCAACTCCCTCCTAGCCGGTCTCCCAGCATGTGCTATCTAGCCCCTCCAGCTGGTCCAGAATGCTGCAGCCCGCCTGATCACCAGTCCGCCCAGGTCGGCTCATGTCACTCCGCTTCTCATTGGCCTCCACTGGCTTCCTATTGCCGCACGCATCCGTTTCAAGGCCCTAGTGTTGGCATTTCAGGCTGCTAAGGGGACTGCCCCAATTTACATACAATCCCTGATCACTCCCTACTCCCCAGCTAGACCACTCCGGTCTGCCAGCTCTGGTCGCCTTACGGTTCCCTCTCTACGTGCACCTGGCGGTCGAGCTGCACGTTCACGCCTGTTTTCCGTTCTGGTTCCTCAGTGGTGGAATGACTTGCCTACCACTGTCAGAACAGCAGAATCCCTCCCCCTATTTCGACCCAGACTCAAAACCCACCTTTTCAAACTCTACCTTAGTCCTCCCTCCTGATTTCCCCTGCCCCTCCTTTCTGATATCCCTATCCTTGTCTAACCCCTCCCCCCCCCCCCCCCCCCAAAAAAAAAAAAAAATGCACTTCTGATGACAACTATGTTTAGAACAGCATTTCCTGTGTATTTTGCTAGTTTCTGGATGTGATGCTCTGACTTTTGGTAGAACCTATGCACTTGTAAGTCGCTTTGGATTAAAAGCGTCTGCCAAATGACTAAAATGTAAATGTAAATGAAAAAGAACTGAGCATTTAGGTTTCTTTCAGTCTTTTGCTTCTCTCCCATGAAGACCATTTTGCCCAGTCTATTTCTAATTGTGGAGTCAAGAACACTGGCCTTAGCTGAGGCTACAGAGGCCTGCAGGTCTTTGGATGTTCTTCTGGGATCTTGTGTGACTTCCTGGATGAGTCATCGCTGGGTCCATTTGTCTGGCCAGCCACTTGCCACAGATAACGACTCTCAGCAGGAAGTTCACTGGACCAAGACGTTCAACATACAGCACACCAACCAGGACAAACAGAGAATGTTTGCCTCTGAAACATTCTGAAGAATTGACATGCCCCCATCTTGTGAAAAGTTCAGATGGCATCACATGCCATATCTATCAGGTGATCTCCCTTTATTCAAGGTGTGAATCCAACTGCCAAATGCCAATAATGTAACTGTATACTTCCTCCAATGAAAACCAGATCACCTAGCATAGAAGCATTTGCCAAAATGATGCATAAGGTCATATATCACAGAAGACCTTGCTAATGACAATTCTACATACATCACCTGTAGAAATGTTGGTGTTATTTGTAAACTGGTAATCTCGATCGGTAACTTGTCCTGTAGCCGTGTGGACAACGATTCAAAGTTTTCAGCTGGAATGACAGAGTGGAATAATAAGGCTTGAAAAGACTGAAAACTCTGCCGTACAGACCAGAGTACAGACCTGCCCACACTTTAACCCTGCAGTACAGACCAGAGTACAGACCTGCCCACACTTTAACTCTGCAGTACAGACCAGAGTACAGACCTGCCCACACTTTAACTCTGCAGTACAGACATTGACTGAAAAGTTAAACATTTGAGTATACAGGTTGGCCTCTCCCAGGGTGACTCAACCATTGCATTACATTACATGGCATTTAGCAGATGCTCTTATCCAGAGCGACGTACAACGAAGTGCAAATCAAACACAACTGTGAAGAGGACCTGAGAGGACAGTACAGTTCCGAGTCCAAGTGTAAACATACAGATAATCAGAACCCTTGAAGTGTACAATCAACTTCCAAACTAGCATACCACAGTTGGCAGCCAGAATACAACAATACAACAGCCAATAAAAAACAACAATATCTATACAAGTAACAATATCTATACAATCTATACATAAGTGCCATGACAGTCTAAGGCTAATCATGGTGGTGAGTTAGGGAGGGAGGGCGGCCTTTAGCGTAGTGGTTAAAGTACATGACTGGGACCGCAAGGTCGGTGGTTCTAATCCCAGTGTAGCCACAATAAGATCCGCAGAGCCTTTGGCCATTGAGCAAGGCCCTTAACCCTGCAGCACATCACAGATGACCTTGTGGAATGTGAACAGAGAATGTGGAATGTGAACAGAGAATGTGGAATGAGGGTAAAGCTAGAAAAAAATATGGTGCAGAAAGATCTTCAAAGAAGGACTTGAAAATGAAAATGGACTATTTATATATTTATTAATTTCCTGAAAAGATAGTCTTGCAGTTCTCTAACTCTCTTCAAAAAGCACAGCACTGTTATTTTACTAAATGTGTGCATATACCCAGGCTTTTCTCAAATGTTTTATTGGCTCTAGCCAATTGATTTAATGATACAATTAAACACAATAATATCAGGAATATAGATCAAAAGAGACTGGAAGTTCTGATCACCCGGATGTGACTGCATAAGCCTCTGAAAAGTGGCAGGGGCATTACTCAACCCAAACATCATTCTACTAAACTCATAGAGCCCTGTGGGCTTTGTCAAAGTCACTGGGGTGCGATGGCACCAGCCAGTATCCGCTGGTGAGGTTGGAAAAGAACCTGCCCTTCGAGAGCAGAGTGCAAGACTCTTCTACCGCGGGGCCAGGGGAAGGCATATTTGGAGGTTACACTGTTGAGTTTACGATAATCTATGCAAGATCTTAAAGTGCCATCTTTATTGGGCACTGAGACTATGGGTGATGCCCAAGGGCTGAAGGTCTTGCGGATCACTCCTGCCTCCAACATGCCTTGGATCAATGTACGCACCTCCTGGTAGAGATTTGGTTGGGTTTGTCAGTGGTGCCTGCCCTGTGGAGATTGGGTGAAACACAGCATCGGCCTGTACACAGTCATGGGCAGACATGGAGAACACCTCTTTGTGCTCGCATAGAAAAGCATTTACCTGCTGTGTCTGTTCTGGGGTATGGTCTGCTCCACTCAGGCCCGCTGGGATGTAGACATCACTTGGGGTTTCAGGTCGCACAACCTGTTGCAGCTGGACATTATTTTCATGTGTTGTTGCAGAATACAATAAAATATGAGCACCTGGATATCACAAAGTGTCATTATTCAAGTGTGCAACAATAACTCGGGACAAGCAGGCAACCTTTTGATGCCGTTTCAGGCATACTGGCGCTGTACCCAGAGTGTTCAGCCTCTCTGGCACCCTACCACCATCAGTGTTGACCACAGCCCTGGCCACTAGTCAGGAACAGTCGTGCTTGGCTTGATCAGACAATGCCACACACACGCACACACACATACCCAACTAAATTTCCTTACTAACTTCCCGTTAGTTTATCTGTTAAGTGTTTGTATGTTTGTTTAATAAATATATTTTATTAAACCCCGGTGTCCGTTTTGGAATCGCATAGACATGAGAGCCGAGTTAAAGCAGTCTTTCGAAGAACTTCCAACCTTCAGGTTATCGGTATGTTTAATCATTAAAATTGGTTATTTTAATTATTAATTAAAATACTAAATTTGTGGTTAGATATTTCTGATAATAGTAATTTTATGAGACTGATTACTTTTTGCAGTTATACTGCTACACAACGTTTAACTGGCGCCCCGGTTTCGTAGAGAGTAAAATCCCTGCGTTATTTGGCGGCCCGTGCGAGGAGCCTACATAATTTGGAGTCCCGTGCGAGGAACCCTACACTGTGAACCTGCTACCTTACTGACAGGTGAGTTTACAGACGAGATCTAACTGTGAACCTGCTGCCTTACAGACAGGTGAGTTTACAGACTAGATCTACCTGCAGATCCACCTGAAAATCTCTCTATTAGCAATTTTTCAAAAATGAATGATGAAGCTTTTGTAAGCTTTCAAACATTTTATTGAACATTAGTTGTACTCGATTTCACTGTTTATTTCTCTGAGAAAATGTAGCTATGACGCAATGTTGTATCCTATGTTTACAAATTGCTTAACCCTAAATGGGGTAACCCGTGATCTTCACAGTGAATTAATCTCTTTGTAAAAAAATATTTTGGATGTTCAATGTTCCTTCAATGGTCTCATCATTGGTGGTTCATGCTGGCTATCTGGTTACCTAAGCTAAGTTAGCTAGCACACATTATCTTCATAATGCTTTGCATTGGAAGAAAAATCTGTTTGAAATCTCTGAAATTGAGGATGCACCATGTAGAACCACATCAACTCAATATTTGTTTTAAGATTTTCCCCCAGAATAATTCCAAAATGTACTTGCTTGGTTGATCTCTGCTCTACAATCTCTCCCCTCTTTTCCAGGATGAAGGTGATAATCTTACTTGTTCAGATCGTGGCACTTTCAGCCGTCAAGCCAGGCTCAGTTCCTCCAGGATTTACAGAAGGTACACTTCACCCCATGCACATGCACTGAAATGGAAACCACCTGTACATGAAAGCGTACAGGTGTTTCTCTGAAAAAGTCTTCATCAATCTTTATCCATATCTATTTGGATCAGTTGTCTGAAATGAATGCCCCGAGTGAGATAAAATAATTGGTGTTTGGAAATGTTGACCAAAGGCAAATGTTTTTACCACTTGAATATAAGTAATATTCAATTCAGATACTATTGCCACTGACATGATTTAACTGAAGTAATATCAGACCTTGTGGAATTTAACTTCATGTTATTGGTTCACTAAACGTTTAAGCATGAAAGCCAGCTTCACATATCAGACTCATATTATGCCTGACAAACCTTTCCCTCAAACTCATAAACCCAATGAGCCAAAGTGATCCGATGGCCAGTGACTTACAGCCTCTGCCGTGGAGAATTTGGCTGAACACCCAAAGGCATGATGGGTAATTTCACAGTACTGCTGCAGTTGCACAGGACACAGGGTTTGTCCAGGGTGCTAATAAAGTAACAGCATTTTACAGCCATGTTGGCTCAATTGTGTTCATTTCCCCCTGCAGAGAACGTGGCTTTACGCGGCAAGGCCACTCAATCAGGGCTTCCATCAGGCCCTGGGGCAGTGTTAAGCCTGGCAGCCTATGCCATTGATGGAAACCGAGATTCTGATGCCAGGCATGGGTCCTGTGCCCACACCGCAATCGGTCCCAACGCCTGGTGGAGGGTGGACCTGCTGAAGTCCTACTAAATCACCTCCGTCACCATCACCACCCGAGGAGACTGCTGTGCAGAAAGGATCGGTGGAGCTCAGATCCTCATCGGTGACTCCCTGGAGAACCACGGCATCAATAATGCACGGTCAGTAGCCATCTTTACACGCAGAGCCTCATATTCACAAACACTTTTTTGAAATGCCTGGTCATCTTCATAATGTCTGTCTCACCTCTGCAATGCCCTCTTTCTATTTGGGGCAGAGCAGATAAGTGTGTCCTTTAGAGAGAGAGAGTGCTGCCAACAGCCCCCTCTGTACAGAGTACAGACCTGCCCACACTTTAACTCTGCAGAACAGACCAGAGTCCAGACCTGCCCACACTTTAACTCTGCAGTACAGACCAGAGTACAGACCTGCCCACACTTTAACTCTGCAGTACAGACCAGAGTACAGACCTGCCCACACTTTAACTCTGCAGTACAGACCAGAGGACAGACCTGCCCACACTTTAACTCTGCAGTACAGACCAGAGTACAGACCAGCTCACACTGACAGATCATTTCCATTAACAGCCCAACCGCACGATAAGCATCCCCCTCATCACACGCTAGCTACTGTAACTGAGGAAGCATCATATTCATAGTTAGGACTGTTAATAATTTGACAATTATTATTCAAAATAAGCCCCTTAGCAACTTTGTTCTGTTCCCTCTTGCAGGTGCAGCGAGATTGAAACTATGACAGCAGGAGAGACTAAAACCTTTCCCTGTCCCGGGCTAATGCTGGGACATTACGTGACGGTGCACCTTCCAAGAGAGAACGTCCTTCAGCTCTGTGAAGTGGAAGTGAATGCTTTGCTTCCTCCCACTAACTTTTGTGGCTGATACCACATTTAAAGCTGGTCACTTTAGCCCGGTGTAGTATGTAAGAAATCGGGTAAAGAAATCAATCTTGGGATCAAGTTTTATTTCCTGCTTTTCATGTACGCAACACCTGCTGAAGTTCTACTCCTGTTCTTTCTCTAAGTCGATTTACTGATTGATTTTCTGTGTAGCGCATCAAATAAAATCTCATTTAAAGCATTGACTTACATGTTGTGTGTGCTGATTACACTATTGGGTGCCCAGGGTTAAATCACTGAGCACTTCATTCAGTAGTAATAATAATAATAATAATAATTATTATTATTATTATTTATTTATATAGCATAAAATGTAGCTGACATGAAGGTGACAGTAACGCAAATAACCATGCATTACAATAGTGGTATGCTAAAGAGTGTCTCTGAACACACAATGCGTCAAACCTCAAAGTGGATAGGCAACAACAGCAGCAAAAATCTGAATTGTATTACACTGCTCTGTTTACTGTATTGTTCACAATGATTGGTGTGATACAGTGGGGATGTTTGAGTTCAGCAGTCTGCTATTACATATAGGCCTATGAAAGCTGCACTACGTGAACACAGTCCCATCTTTGTGTGTGTTTCAATACATAACTCACAAGCCCCCGTTAATGTAAGGAAGTGTATACAGTGGCTTCCTACAGTACATACACAACTAACAAATAATACAATAATACAATGTTATTTACATTAACATTATCTGTTAATGTTTTCCAACAAGTGTAAAGTATTATTAATGATTCAATGGAATCAACAAAAGTCTTACATTATTCAAATAAAAAAATGTGTTTCCCCAAAAAAACTGATTTCACAATTATTGGCACTCCTGGTTCATTACTTTATATGTTGTTTTCACTTCATCATTTCTGTGTGGATAGTGATGTATCTTTGGAGTTGTTGTCCTGCTGGAAAATATGACCAAGTCTTAGCTTCCTCGCAGGGACAATCAGATATTCTGCCAAAACTTCAGACTAATATTTTGTTAATGCTTTATATCAAACTGTTGTGGTAATGGTCCGTGTTTCCAACACCTCTCATGCACAATACTTCACTTGCTTAACGCTACACTTGCAAGTCAAACTTGCACTGCTGCTTGAATTGTGAAGTAACCTTTTGTTTTTGGCATGCACCAGAAGCGGAATGAGTGGGGGTTGATTAATCAGTCTCAGATTTGTAGGGCGTGCCTCCCATTCTGCGGTATTTAAAAGCCTTCACTCTGGGCCAGAAGTGGAATGAGTGGGGGTTCCAAAGGGTACACCTACGAGCAGATATGGGGCTGCCTTTTCTGTTTCTGTGAGACAAAACATGCCTGAGACCAGTCGCTGTTGTGTCTGCTAGCCAACATGTGTTCCAAGCCAGGCAGGAATTCATCTGGTATAAATCTGGTGCAAAAAGCTATAAGCCAGCCTACTTAGGCTATTATTTATTTCTGATGCATACACTGAAACTCTTTCAAATATAAATTTGGCTTCTAACTGACAAGACAGATAGGACTACTGACGCAATGTGTTCAGGGGTTTTGCTGCAGTTTGTTCAATAATAAATTTCCCATTTACTTCAAGACTTTTGCATTAAGATGATTAACCGTTTCCACTTTGCCCCCCTAGAGGGCAATTATATCGAACTATTTTGTGCTCGTCCTATAAAGCTGTCAATATGTCAAAAACTATTTACTGCACATGTGTGGTTTAAGACTTTAAAGAAGAGAAATTAAAGAAGAGGCTTGTCCCATTCAAATAAAATAAAAATACGACAAAATTTCTTTTTTTTATTTCTTTTTTCTAAGTCAAGGACCAACCCAGAACTACATTATATTTGTGCACAAACTTAATGGCAATGACAACCATTCAAATTCCACATTAGATTTCCCAAACACTGTCCTGAAGTGTCCCCAAATCAATCAATTTTTATTTGCTTAGTGCTTTTAACAAAGGGGCTTTGTCACAAAGCTGGCTGACAGGAAGAAACCTTGAGCAGAACCTGACTCAGAGGGGGAACCCATCTGCCCCAGGTTGACATTGTTTTTTTTGGAAAAATGGTTGTAAAAATAAACAGATTAATTAGTACATCCAAATTAATTCCAAATTAATTAAAAGTCCAAGCAGAGGTAAAGGTGGGCTAGAGCTCTGGGCAGGTGCAGGGAGTGGGGAGCAGAGGAAAGTAACATTGTTAGGGGGTTCAGGTAATTTATCAATCACAGCAGGAGAGAGAGGTACGTACGGGAAGGAGAACCCTGGCAGAATAAGGCTATGGCAGCATAGCTGAGGGAAACAGAGGCAGAATAAGGCTATGGCAGCATGGCTAAGGGGAACAGAGGCAGAATAAGGCTATGGCAGCATGGCTAAGGGGAACAGAGGCAGAATAAGGCTATGGCAGCATGGCTCAGGGAAACAGAGGCAGAATAAGGCTATGGCAGCATGGCTAAGGGGAACAGAGGCAGAATAAGGCTATGGCAGCTTGGCTAAGGGAAACAGAGGCAGAATAAGGCTATGGCAGCATAGCTGAGGGAAACAGAGGCAGAATAAGGCTATGGCAGCATAGCTGAGGGAAGCAGAGGCAGAATAAGGCTATGGCAGCATGGCTAAGGGGAACAGAGGCAGAATAAGGCTATGGCAGCATGCCTCAGGGAAACAGAGGCAGAATAAGGCTATGGCAGCATGGCTCAGGGGAACAGAGGCAGAATAAGGCTATGGCAGCCTGGCTCAGGGGAACAGAGGCAGTGGCCAACACAGTGCCATGAGGGCAGGCTTGAGACAGTCACCCCCAGACCATGACTGGTTCAGCTTAACACAGCACTACCAACAATAATCCTGTGACAGCACTGACTGCTAAATCCACCAGAAACTCTAGAGCTTATGCAAGCCACCCACTCCTGCACCTCAACTATAGGATAGACTAAAAGGATATGTTGTAAGCCTGACAGTGTCTGCACCCAGAACATGAGCAGACAATTTGTTCCACAGGAGAGGCGCACAATAAGAAAAGCCAAATTAAAATCCAATAAAGGCTAATTTATAGATTAAAAATCAAATAAAACAAAGTCAAATCCATTAAAAGCTTAATGGGTGCCCAGATTAGTCGTAAAAGAAGAAACTGACTCAGCTAATGACCAGAGGGAGACCGTTCGAGAGTCTAGTGGCTGTAACTGAAATGGCACGATCACCCTTTTTCTTCAGCCTAGACTCTGGAATGGCTAATAATGATGTATCTGAGGGTAAGTAATGAATACGATTTTGACTCAAGCGACTAGTAACATGTGTAATATAGTTAGAATTAGGATAATGTATGATATCTTATTTGTTCATGGTTAAAAGCCTAGCAGCTCAATTGTGAACCACTTGAAGCCAGGCCTAAACTGCTTAAACAACCTCTGGGAGTGGAGACATTGGCTGGGGGGGGCCAAAGAGCCTTTCATTGTGCTGACGGATCGCCTTAACCTGGAGTATATACGGACGGTCAAACGTCTGAACCTACGACACGCTAGGTGGTCCCTTTACTTCTCTCGCTTCGAATTCACTCTCGTATCGCCCAGGTTCGAAGGTAACTTGAATAAACAAACTGACGTGAGTTACGTTAGCTATCGCTAGCAGAGACAAGCACAAGTTGGCTACTGAAGCCGGGTACCACGATAGCCGTAGGCGCTGTTTAGTTTAATTTAAACTTTGTGGGAGACACACTGCTGGACCATCTAGCCTCGCGTAGTTACAGGTCTCACAAACATTCTGTCTCGCAATTTCATACTGGTCCTAATATCGGTGCCACATTAGCTCCCTCCGTCGACAGCAGGTAGCTAACGTTACTGGTTGGAAGCTAGCAAGCTAGTTAGCGAACCTTAAACCCGGCCAAAATGCCAAGCGAAACCGTGACTATTAAATTATATGTACAACATGTAATTACAACAATTAAATAAAACTAAAAGTCACTAGTGTGGTTATTTGCTATTTATTTTAAAGAATATGACGTTCGGTTTTAGCCACGTTTTAAAAG
This sequence comes from Conger conger, assembly GCF_963514075.1. NCBI lineage: Eukaryota > Metazoa > Chordata > Actinopteri > Anguilliformes > Congridae > Conger > Conger conger. Next base: position 1,966,681 of record NC_083760.1, on the reverse strand, counting down.
TAGCCTAATTAAAAAATCAGCCATTATGGTAGATAACAAGCTTGCCAGCTTTAGCCACTGTTTAAATTAACGTTAACAGTTCAATAGCTAACATTGACGTTAGGATTTTGCCGGGGTTATCGCAAGTGCAGATTTCAGGAGTACAGTTCCATTGTTACTTCAGTGTTAATTTCTGATCCTTAATTTTGAATATAAGTTTTCCGTCATCTCTAGTACCTGTACTTCGCAGGAGTACAACAATGTCACATTACTTCATTGTTCAGGCCAGCTCTTTCAAACCCATAGACATGTACAGTATAAATATATGCTCCATTTACTCCTTGTTAATCCGGGTTGTAAACACGTTATTTAGCCTGCAGAGGACGCCAGTAATACTCATGAAAATTAACCAATGACAGACTACACCCGATTGCTCTTTACAAGGAACATTTTCTATGGGCAGAAACTGAAGTATTTTTAAATGATAATTAAAGCAACAGGGGACAGAGGCCAATATTTTATGCATATGCATAATATTTTTATGCAAGCAGACACTGGGGGTCTGCGGGACTGGAGTTTTGAAGCCCTGGTCTATTACGTGTGAAACCTGAATTAAGTCTTAGTTCCTGTGGAGATCCCTGATCCCTTAAACCGGCCGAGAATGTGATAGTGATGCACGCCATCTTCACACCCTTCCTGTGTGTTTTTCTGTCGCTCTCCGGCCGTTTTAAACTGTAATTCCTGTAAATGCCACCAGGTGTCATTATAGTCACACAGAATAGTCATTCCAGCCCACATTTTATACGATTACGTAAGTACAGATAAATAATAAATAACAAACCAGTTAACGGAACCCTAGCTACTCTGATCTGTGGACCCATAACAACCTGTTTGACTGCTCATAATAGGTTGGGTGAAAAATCTGTTTTGAGCCTAGATTTAAAGATAAGGAGAGAGAGTGCTCAACTGCATATTTTGAAACCCGGATTTAAGGGCTATATCACAGGTAGAGGGCGAGTCAACATGTCAGTGAGCCTTTTTCAATGATAGGAAGGGATTTACAATGGTCTTGTAACAATGTTTTAACACACAAATCTTACCTATTGTACCTTTAAGATAGGGAAGGGCAAGCCCATTCCTTAAATGTGAGGAGGAGTACTTTGAAAACAATGTGAAATGTAATGGGTAGCCAATGGAGAGAAGCTAGTAATATGCTCAAAGCATTTTTGTTAGGGGGCAGTTGGGGGGAAGTAGGGGGGCATTGGTGGTGGGTTAATGGGGGGGGGGGCAGATGTGTTTATGTTGGTGCTTGGGGGGGAGAATGCAGAATGCTATGGAGAGACAGTGTCTGGATTATGTATGTGTGTGTGTCTCTGTGTGTGCATGCATGCAAGTGTGTGCGCGTGTTGTGTGTGTGTGTGTGTATGCCTGCCTCAGTGTTGTGTGTGTGTGAGTGAGTGTGTGTATGTGTGTGTGTGTGTGCGTGTGAGAGTCCCCAGCAGTACTGTGTAATAGTATTCCTCCTGGCTCACATTAGAAAATAAAGGAAATAATCTTTATACAGGAACACATTACAGCAGGAGACAAGCATGTGTGCAGCCTCACCCAACTCACAGGGCTGGATTACAGCAGAGAGAGAGGGAGCGAGAGAGAGAGAGTGATGGAGAGGGAGAGAGAGAGTGATGGAGAGGGAGAGAGAGATGGCAAAATTCATACATGCCAGCTTTCATTATTTTGGCTTTTTTTCTTTTCTTTTTTTACTTTGTGTCATCTGAGGGCTGTATGAAAAGGTTTGAAAAATTGAGTTTCTGATTGAATGACAATACCCACTCTATGTATGTATCATCAACCCATCCACAGCGATTGTCTATTTTGGATACTATAACACACACACACACACACACACACACACACTCACGCACAGGCATGCATGAACACACGCACACACACACACACACACACATGCACACACACACACATGAAAACTACATTGTAGTCTAATATAGTTGCAGTTGTATTTGTATTTATATTGTATTTGCATTTGTATTTCTGTGTACTGTCTTGGTCCTAATTCCTTGGCCTATTTGCCATGTGTACTGGAAATGATGTTCATGGCTATACAGTGGTTTCTGTGTGATTTGTAGCTTATCCAACCTGCTCTGTATGTTCAAATGTCCTTTATATGCATGGTTTTGTATGTTGCTTGGGATAACAGCATCTGCTAAATAGAATGTATTGTAATGGATGGTTGAGTCGTTGCTTGCACTGCTCTGAGAAACCTTTAGCTGGTCTCGTCTTGTTCCAGAGAGCCTCTACAACCTTTAGCGTGTATATTGTGTTTAGGAAACAGACAACAATGATCATTCCTAGCACCTTCCCACAAAATGTTTCCTTAAAACTGCTCTGGGTTTTGTACACTGGATGCTTGCTCTGAAAAGCATACTGACTTTACCATGATTCATGCCGTATGCGGATTTCCAAAACAATCAAAGGTGGGGACTGCCCAAAGCTTGTTTTGCTTCCCCGCATGTTACAAAATAAGGAGCCATCATTGCTAAAACATTGGCATTGTTAGACAGTTCATAGAGATAGAACTTGAGTTTTAATGGTATATCCTGCGACTGCATTGATAGAAAATTTCACTGTAAAAAAATGGAGTGAATGTAGTAAATAAACCCACTCCAACTCCAGTGCAGGCCAGTGTGACTTTCTGTAAGGTTAAAGGTCATGTTTAAGTCGGGGAAAGAGAGGGAGAGAGTGTGTAGCGGAAAGGCTCCTGATTTGGGTGGTGTTCCAATTTGTAATTTCATATTTATTAGTGTATTTGTACTTATGCTTCAAACTATTATCACCCATATATACAGCCAAGTACACATACATAGACATTTGTATACATACACCCATATGCATATACATAAACAAAAGTATACGGGCCAGAATTCATTTGTCTACTGTTTTATAAGGGTTTCCAGATGGGCCCAGTATTGACTCTGGCGAAGCTGCAAAGCGGCTTGGGTGTGAGAGAGTTTTTAGGAGGGAAAGATGATCTACAGCACGGATCTTTCTCACCTGTGGGATGTTGTTTTAAACCAGAGTCTGGCCCCACCCCTCCCTGTCTGAGCCCCTGTTCCCTGCAATGAGGTCATCACTTACTGCCCCAACTACCCCCCTACATTACATTACATTATTGGAATTTGGCAGGCGCTCTTATCCAGAGCGACGTACAATAAAATGCATACCCATAACCAGGGACATGTGCACTGAAAGACCGTAGAGGGAAGTACAGTTTCAAGTGCTGACAATACAATAAGATACGATAAGGCCTTGGGCCTTGTAGATTAATCTGACAAACGATGATATCTATAAAACTGTTTTACAAAACACAATGCTAAAGAATAATATGCACTCATGTAGGGACAACAATAAACAGCTTACATAGCAGCAATAAAACCATCCTAGCAAACAAAATTGTAGTAATAACCTCATTATCTCACACAATTGTGAGAACTAAAAATAGCTAAACAGCTAACAGTTGATTAGAGATTGTTGGGAGGGGTGGGGAGAGGTGCAGCTAGAAGAGGTGTGTCTTCAGTCTGTGCTTGAAGAAGTCTCTGCTGTTCTGACCTCTACGGGGAGGTCGTTCCACCACCGTGGAGTAAGAACAGACAGCAGTCGTGAGTGGGCGATGGAAGTGCGGAGAGGGGGAGGCGCCAGGCAGCCTGTGGAGGCCGGACGGAGAGGTCTGGCAGGGGTGTAGGGGCTGATGATCTTTTTTCTTTTCTTTTTTTTTTGTTGATGCTTTTAATTTGATGCGAGCCATGATAGGCAGCCAGGGGAGGGAAGTGAGCAGGGGGTGATGTTGGAGGCATCTGGGAAAGTTGAAGACCAGACGAGCTGCTGCATTCTGGATGAGTTGGAGAGGTCTGATGGCAGAGGCCAGTAGGCCAGCCAAGAGAGAGTTGCAGTAGTCCCGGTGGGACAGTACCATCACTTGGACCAGGAGCTGGTTCGAGGAGGGGGTGCGAAGGGGGCGGGGGGGCTCTCCAGATGTTGTATAGGAAGAATCTGCAGGACAGGGTCACTGCCGCAAATGTTCTTGGAGAGGCACACTAGGGAAATTGAGAAATCATGAAGGGGAGAGGTTAGAGCAGAAATGAAGATCATTTTGTCTTACCTGGGTTGAGCTGTAGGTGGTGGTTGTCCATCCAACTCTGGATGTCACTCAGACAAGCAGAGATGCAGGCTGAAACCTGTGTCAGATGGTGAGAATGAGAAAAACAGTTGGGTGTCATCAGCATAGCAATGATAAGACAAACCATGAGCAGTAATAATGGCCAAGGGATTTAGTGTAAAGGGAGAAAAGAAGCGGGCCAAGGACTGAGGCCTGGGGGGAAAAAAACCATGAGTCTCGTACATGAGAAATGGGATTTATACGTGGCTATATAATTTGCATTGCTGTACGACGCAACAACTGTGCAGCCTGGTAATGCGGTTTGAATCCACTAGCCAGGTATATAGCTCAGTTTTAAACACATAGGCAATTGGATCACTACTCCAGACATTTCCCTGGTAACGGACAATGATAAACTTTTGGCAGCGTTGGAATTTTCTAACAATGGGAAAAAAGGTAATTGGCCGTCAAGTGTAAACTGAATCTGTACGGGGTATATCAAAGAGAGGACACGTGTGTGATCAGTCGTCTTTGATCTCGTCAGCTCCAGGTCGCAACCGGCGGTCCCGTCACGCCACAAACAAAAAAGGTGTCTGGTGTCCTTCCTTGTGCGCGTTGCCATAGGCTAGAATCTCCGTTACACGTAAGAGTACGCGCTGCCTCTCTTTACCAACAACAACTTCGTCTTTGGCACAGTTTGTCCACAAAAACGACGAAATGGGCTATTAGGCGACGCTTGCAGCCGTATACAGCTTTAACACGAGTCAGAAACGTATGCGATCATCATCACTCTTGAGTTTATTTGACACACTAGCCTACATTTTACAGTGTACCTACGCACTGATGTATACACGCTCCGATTGTCGATACAATGTGGACGTCGTGGAATGAATTACAGTATCTTATGGAAATGATCGAGTAAATTCTCTAACTCTTTCTGCATAGTCCAACGTTCTTTTGTTCATGTATTTGCTTGTGTGGATCTTTGTTTGCTTCTATAATTTTTTACTATGGTGTTTCTCAATAGTTTTAACTGTATCGTTACACGTTTGCACATCCTGTGATATTTGTTGCTGTTTTCTTTTCTCATGCATTGTGAACCAAATTCTTCGGGTACTGTGGATTCGTCTGGATCATGTCGCCTCTGTAATCCCCGGCATATTAAGTTTCTGGTGATGAAAACTATGTCCACAGCGTTCACGACTCCAGGAGGTTTGGGTCAACCCATTGATGAAATGAAATTGCACATCTTGCAAATGCTTGCTTACAGACATGTATTAAACCAAAGAAACGTTTTATTTTATTTTGTTTGCAAAACACCATATTTAAGTGACAGTTAGTTTCAAGTCTAGTAATTTAAGAAATTGCGACCCGTTTACAGAATTCAAGAAAATCACGCAGCAATCATCCACGAACGACGGGTAACGTTTCTATACTACAGATAATAAGCGATCAAGGAAGGACTTCCAACTAACATATACAAACATGATCTTTGCGAGTATTGTGACAACAAACTTTTTTCCCTTAAAGTATTAAATGTGATGTTTTTTCTTACCCGGTGAAACGTCAGACACTTCAGCCAGCTCCTCTTTGGAAAAGCAGCCCTTCCCGTTTCGCGCACCGTCTCCAGACATTCAAACCCAGCGGTGTGCAAAGCCTGGTCGCTACTGCGAGTGGCAAATGGGCGTACAATGCGTCTGCTTTCTTCTCTTTCCCTCTAACCTTCGACAATGACGAATAATGATATACTGATCCTGTGCGCTACTACGCCGTCGAGGAAGTCCGTGAGTCACAAGATCCCGCCCTGTTCGCAAACTCTGCCTCTCCCGACCTGCAGACGGCGATGGTAGTTCAGCGTACGGAACAGAGACTTGTTGACTGTGTCTCTCCGTTCGAGAATCACTTTAGGTGATGATCGCTGAAGTATGGTAGCCCGAATCTCTAAATAACCTAATCTAGTTGGTATTGTTATGGCTCTTCATACTTTATAGTATAACGTGAACGCTGACCTGTAGTTGGTAGCCTGTTTGAAATAACTGGGAAAAATGATGGCACTCTTTTTTGAGTGTTTGCTCTAGATTTTCCCACAGATTCGCTGATAAAACAAAACTCACACATAGACCGCTGGTCTGTTGAGGTAGCTTATGGCAATGGTTTTAGAGAATATAAAATACAATAAACATTCAAAGTTTGCCTTAAAATATTTTAACATTAAAATACCGTTGTGTAAAGACCTTTCACAGTTAAATACAGTACTCCGAGTACAATGCAAGATAATGAGTGAATCTTTGTATTTGTAATCTATCGATATCCATTGAGTGGCTACTCAAAAGAAGGGCGTTTCGTGACGGCTAAATCTACTGTTGTCCAGTGATTGGTTTTGTTTTCCAGTGGGGCCCCGTCATTGACTACCTGACACAAACTGGGTCAAATGTATGTCTGTAGATCATAGATCGCTCATACGTAGTTTCTGCTATGGCTGTTTGTTTGCTTCTATAATTTTTGACTATGGTGTTTCTCAGTTTCTCAGTGTTTCTCAGATCCTGTCGCCTTTGTAATCCCCGGCATATTTACTTTCTTGCTGATTGAAAACTATGCCCATAGATCAACTCCTACGTAGTTTCTGCAATGAGTGGAGACTCCAGACTTCTCCCTGTCAGCCGTCCACGACGTGCTCCGTGTAGCGTTATAATCGGCCGTTAATTACAGAGGGGATATACGTCGAGCACCACAATTCATGGGACAGTGGCACATTTTTTGGTTCTCTACTCTAGCCCTTTGAGTTTGAAAGGAATCAGTGGCAATGAGGTTGAAGTGCAGACCGTGAGTTTTAATTTGAGTTTATGAACGAACGAACCGCTTAGCACCTTTTGTACATGGTACCCCAATTTCTAAGGTACAAAAAGTATTTTTCGAATTGGCTTCATAGACATAATTTGTGTCATTAGTGAATGCAGAAGAGAGCTGTTGATGTCTCGCCTTGATTCTAGACTTTGTAATTGCCTTTGGAGATTGTTGTTGGGATGTGACAACACAAGGAAGATGCAAATTAAGCTGCCGTCAGGAGGCTCAGAAATTAAAATCAATCAATCAGGATCATTGCAGTATCCCTGGGCATGCCCAAGTCAACAGTCTGGTTCATTATTAACCAGAAAAAAAAGACGGAGGAAGACCACTGAAGTGGAAGTTGTTGTTGAAGGCCCAACACCAGACTCGCTTTTTTGCTTTCCCTGACGACAGAAAGGTGGCGTATATTCAGCGCACACGTGAGACCAAGCTGTCTCCTGTCAGGCTGCTGGAGCCGGCCAGAACATCACGAACATAAACACTGTCCCTAAGACGAGCCTCGAGGCCCCTGCTCCACCGCTCTTCTCCCCAATTTAGGCAGGAACTGTCAGAGTCTCCTCCTGCTCAGAGATCTCCCCTCTCCTCCTGCCCAGAGACAACCCCTCTCCTCCTGCTCAGAGATCTCCCCTCTCCTCCTCTGGTTCTGGTTGGCATTTATATAGCGCCTTTATCCAAAGCGCTGTACAATTGATGCTTCTCGTTCACCCATTCATACACACACTCACACACCAACGGCGATTGGCTGCCATGCAAGGCGCCAACCAGCTCATCAGAACCGGCAACCCTCCGACTGCCAGACGACTGCTCTTACTGACTGCTCTTGCTGACTGCTCTTACTGACCGCTCTTACTGACTGCTCTTACTGACCGCTCTTACTGACCACTCTTACTGACCGCTCTTACTGACTGCTCTCCTCCTGTTCAGATTATTATTATGTCTGATTTGACTTAGATCGTTAGCTTGCATGTGTACCCTTGTATCTCAGTATCTTAGCTTAGATTGCTACCTATACAACAGTGACATCCATCGAATGCATGATAATCATTCCTACACACTCCGCACACATCTCCTTAGCACCCCAACACACATCCCACTAGTTCTGACCAATTCCCATTGCTGTGGTGTTTGTGTGTACCCTGCACATTTAAATATAACTTTTATTAGCTTCAATCCTGCATTCAGAGACACTGTAGGACGTGGGGTTGAGTAGCACTGCTCTGTCGCCCAGGAGGACGTGGGGTTGAGTAGCACTACTCTATACCTCAGGAGGACGTGGGGTTGAGTAGCACTGCTCTGTCGCCCAGGAGGACTGTACTTCCACATGTTACCAGAAGAGGGCGCTGTTGTTTTACATTTAAAGCTCAGGAATTCTCTGTTTCCTAAATGACAGTTTATTTTGAATGAAATGTGAAGAGATTGGCAGTGGGAAATAACTTTATATTATAATTATATATTTATATTATAGCTGATTTGCTGATTTAGCCCTTTTTAATGAAAATCAGAATCTCTTACAGGACGTTCACTGTGGATTCTGGATACGCTCACAGGCACACAATCATACACTCGCACACGCACACACACACGCACACATATATATGCCCATGCACATGCTCATCAAAAAGGTGGTGCGCGGTGGCGCAACAGGCTAAGACGCAGCAGACTTGCGGTTGCAGTTTGCTGCTGTTGCACACCGGGGACCGGGGTTCGATGCTCGGTCCTGCCAAAAAGCCAAGTTTGGCCGGCTCACGTGGGGCAGCAATAATTGGCTCGCTGCTCCAGAGGGAGGGACTTGGCAGGGTTATTAGATCGCTGCACAATAAGCACCTCGGAATCACGGCAACGGGCACGAGACGAGACGGCTTGAAGAAGACGTGTCGCTCTCATTCGGGCCGCCGGGGGACGGGGTACGGGCGGTACATCTAATACGACTACCTCCAATTGAATCAGACGAGGTACAATTGGCTACCAAAAAGGGAAAAATCTGAAGAAAAAAAAAAAGGTGGTTTACCTGTACGACATTGGCTCAGGAGGTAAGAGGTATATGGTGTGTGTGTATGGTCATCTGGCAATTGCCTGAGCAAGACACCTAACTCCCAAATGCTCCTGACAAGTTGGTTGGTGCCTTGCATGGCAGCCAATCCTAGTTGATGTGTGAGTGTGTGTATGAATGGGTGAATGAGAAGCATCAATTGTACAGTGCTTTGGATAAAGGCGTTTTATAAAGGCGCTTACCATTTTACATGTCCTTGAATAATATGCAATTTATAACATGTTAATATGGCATTAATTAGACACACTGTCCTGTGTTTCATGTAAATACAACATTAAAGTCAATATTTGGAATGGAATGTAGTTTCTATGGAACAGCAAAATATTCTCTCAGCAAGTTAACATGGCTTCTGGGTGTTCATCCACACAGCAGACCCAAATTTAAGCCCCAGGCTTTAATACAGCCAGCGCCCGGGGATGTGAGTCTAAACGACGTTATGAGCCAGTGTGTGTACGAATGCAGATTCCACTGTGGGGTCTGCTACCTTTAAAAAAAACAGACTCATACTTGTACTCTTGTGTGTGTGCCGTTGTGTGTGTGTGTCTCTCACTCTGTGTGTGTGTGTGTGTGTGTGTGTGTGTGTGTCGTCGTGGTGTGTGTACGTGTTTTTTCTGTGGCAGTCCCCAGAGCCGGATGGAGTCTGGCCGCGGCTGTGTGCACGTGGGGTTTGTCCTGACAGGCACAAGTGGTGTCAGGAAGTGGAGGAGAACCGTGCGAAGGCTCTGCTTCACAGCACAGGGTGTGTGTGTTTGTGTGAGAGAGAGAGAGAGATAGAGAGAGAGAGAGAGAGAGAGAGAGCAGTGAGTGTGTGTGTGTGTATGTATATGATGTTTGTGTGTGTACATGTATATGGTGTGTGTGTGTGTGTGTATGTATATGATGTGTGTGTGTGTGTGTGTACATGTATATGGTGTGTGTTTGGGACAGAGAGCAGTGAGTGTGTGTGTGTGTGTGTGTGTGTGTATGTATATGATGTGTGTGTGTGTGTACATGTATATGGTGTGTGTGTGTGTGTGTGTGTGTACATGTATATGGTGTGTGTGTGTGTGTGTGTGTACATGTATATGGTGTGCGTGTGTGTGTGTGTGTGTGTACATGTATATGGTGTGCGTGTGTGTGTGTATGTATATGATGTGTGTGTGTGTGTGTGTGTACATGTATATGGTGTGTGTGTGTGTGTGTGTGTGTGTGTACATGTATATGGTGTGCGTGTGTGTGTGTGTGTGTGTACATGTATATGGTGTGTGTGTGTGTGTGTGTGTGTGTGTGTTTGGGACAGAGAGCAGTGAGAGCAGCTGGAAGACAGAATGCTGACGTTCTGCATCAGATGTTCTTCATCAGACGTTCTGCATCAGATGTTCTGCGGCAGATGTTCTGCGTCAGACGTCTGTGGTGGGTGTGTGTTGACTCACAGGGCCCCTCTCCCATGTTCATCACACTGGTTAAGAGCAGAGGCAGGCGAAGGGGGAGCATGTTCATCACATTGGTTAAGAACAGAGGCAGACGGAGGGGGAGCATGTTCATCACATTGGTTAAGAGCAGAGGCAGACGGAGGGGGAGCATGTTCATCACACTGGTTAAGAGCAGAGGCAGACGGAGGGGGAGCATGTTCATCACATTGGTTAAGAGCAGAGGCAGATGGAGGGGGAGCATGTTCATCACATAGGTTAAGAGCAGAGGCAGGCGAAGGGGGAGCATGTTCATCACATAGGTTAAGAGCAGAGGTAGGCGGAGGGGGAGCATGTTCATCACATTGGTTAAGAGCAGAGGCAGACGGAGGGGGAGGGGGGTCAGAGAAGGGGAGTTGCGTGTCGATGAGTGCCGGCGGCACCCTGATGTTTACAACCGAGAAAACTTTAAACTGTCCACACCGGACACCCCACAGGAGCAGGAGAGCCCCGGCCACGGCAGGAAACATGAAACCATCATTCTGTGTCCTGTTATAGTCGGCCAGTTTGCAGGTTCTTTGGCACGAGCTGAAGTGAAATATCATCGTAGAAATACGCTCACACAAAGGTATAGAGGGTGCTGCAGTCTACCCTCATCAAGAGCAGAAACCAACAACATAGTTTTTTTAGAGTAGCATTTAAAGCATCGATGGCAAAAAAAAAAAAAATTGAAACCTATGTAAATGTTTGAACCTTGATCTGAGTAGCAACCTCCTTTATTAACTATGGTAGTTGCTTGAGCCTTATCAAACTGCAATGTACAAATAAAAGCATGTCGTTGAGCCTTTCTGTCATGGAATGACCATATCAGTGCCAGATTCATGCACTCTCAGCCAATGATGTGGCAACCTCTGCTTTCTACAAGACACAAATTACCTACCGTCTGGTTATAGTGTGTTACATTGTTTGTAAACTGGGGCTACACTACAATTAATTACGGCTATCTAAGATATGAATTGTGTTTGAATTTGATAAAAGGATGGAATGTGTGATTATATGTTATTATTATCATTATTAGCTAATGCAGCGTCATGCTGGGATACTATAATTATGAGTGAGAAAAGTTGGCTGTCATCTGCGGCGAGATGGAAGAATATTACATCTTTTCTGCCTTTGAAAACATCTCCCTGTGTTCATGTTCGTGGATACTACCCGGGGAGGACGTCACATGAACAGGACCCCAGGCATGGTGCTTTCAGTGTGGGAGAGCGCGAGTCTAAGACCAACCCCGCAGACTGGTGTCACAAACTCACAAAGACCAGAACCTTCCACACTCACCCTCAGCTCAGATACTCAGTCAATGTTCACTTCCTTTTAAACTTCTTAAACCAAAATTAGAGACATGCTCACTTGCAAAGTCACAAGCTGAACCATCATTAATCACCAGTGGTGTAAACATAGAAGCAGTAGCTGTGTTTTTTTTTAATAAACATTTATGCTACGTCATGTTCGCGATAATCCAGGACTTTCATTCAGTGACAAATTATCCTCCTCTTAAAAATCAGTAAACATTAGGGGACTAACAATCCTTTACACTGATGTATACCATGAACTACTACAGTGGAATTAAATTATTAGCAAGTTATTATTTAACGTCTATGTCTCTCACCCTCCGTATAATGAAATACTCATAGTGTTGCAAACTCATTTTAAATGTGAAATAGTGAAATGTTTTCTTGTGATTTGGAATTCAAAAGGTATTTTAAGATGCTGACTGGGAGTTTTGCCAGTATAAAACCATGGATAAAACCTCAGTCAGGTTAAGCCGTAACCATATTGAAGTAAATGTTAGTATTTCTGCAGACACATGTGGGTAGTAACCATGACAGTAAATTCTCTCTTTGTAACCGGCGGAGATAAAATATTACGTAATTCATTGGTTAGAAATTACTTCCATTCTCAATCAAAACGTTTTATAACAGGAACTTCTTATTTCAACTCTGTTCAATCAGCAACCCTTTCTGTGGACCAGGAAATACTCTGGGCCTCGTGCCCGGAAATATCTTTGTAAAGTTTCAAATGGCATGTCGCCATCTGCTGTTTAAACCTGCTGCGTGTAGTTGAACGTTACCTGAATATTTATTCTGGCGCTACGTCTGAAATTAGCTGACAATTTAGAATGCCAAAACGGTATTAGTATGTCCATACTTGCATAAAATAGTATACTAAACCCACATGTTTTTTGTTTTTTTCTCTTTCAAAAGATTAATGTCAAAAGGATTCGATAACAGATTTATGTAGATGCGCAATGCTATGAAAAAGTCGTTTTCGCCCATCCAGGTTGTCCAAAAGTCATATTAGACAAAGGGAACCTGAAAAAACACAGGACACATTAAAAATATATATATTACTTAATTAGGCGGCACGGATGGTGCAGTGGGTAGCACTGCCGCCTCACAGCAAGGAGGTCCTGGGTTCGAGTCCCCGTCGGCCGGGGCCTCTCTGTGCGGAGTTTGCATGTTCTCCCCGTGTCTGCGTGGGTTTCCTCCGGGTACTCCGGTGTCCTCCCACAGTCCAAAGACATGCACGTTAGGCTGATTGGAGAGTCTAAATTGCCCATAGGTATGAGTGTGTGAGTGAATGGTGTGTGTGCCCTGCGATAGACTGGCGACCTGTCCAGGGTGTATTCCTGCCTTTCGCCCAATGTATGCTGGGATAGGCTCCAGCCCCCCTGCGACCCTGATCAGGATAAGCGGGTTCAGATAATGGATGGATGGATATTACTTAATTAATTTAATGGAAAATGTATCAAACAACCATGATAAAACGTAATGGGCCCCTTAAATGTAGTAAGTGGTTTCACCACTTTTAGCCTGTAATTTGATATAATTACATTACATTACAGTCATTTAGCAACCTTATATCCTTCACAGGTGGAGGTTCGTGTAGGACTTTTGACTATATACTGTGTTATCTTCTACTTCCCTGTTTGCCACCTTCTGATCCTTGCCTGTCCTTGCCCATCTGCCAATATTTCTATTGGAAATACTTCCGAGTTCGCTACTGGTTCGATTGTTCTGAAGCCTGACATTTAGTAGGTGTTACTTCTGGCTTCATATTCAGTGCCAGGTGCTACCCAGTTTATTGTACTCTAAGGTGCAGGTGTGGGAGTCAAGCTTGTTCTCCATGACTATTGTAACCTGTCATTAGAGGATTCGAGGAGCTTAAACTAAGCCAGGAGGAATTTATGGCTAGCTAAAATAAACTGGAGGGATTTCCTGCCTTCACAAATCAGAAGGGTGCATTCTGATCACTTCATTCAAGGTATAATCTAGCCAGATCAGATTGATTAATACCAGTGTTGACAACTAACGTTAATGTTAGTATCCCGTTAGTAAAGCTGGGTAACATTAGTCGGCTGGTTAACGTTAGCTAGCGTTCACAAACTTACGTGAACGTTAGCAGAGAGAGATCCTTATTTCAAAGGAGCACACTAGCCACTCTGCTAGTAATCTTGATTTGTCTTTCATATGGCTAAACAGCTCTGTGCCTCTAATAAATGTGTTGTAAGATTAATCAGCTACATTTATGATATCTCCCCTTTATTTCCAGGCAAATCGATGTGGCTTTAAGTTTTGTTTTATCCATGTGCTATGGACTATTTTTCTCTTCATGTGAAGAAAAACGGTTTCGAAATGTGCTAGCACTAATTCCCGATGCCCGCACACACAACATGCAAGTCAATGCTTTAAATTAGATTTTATTTGATGCGCTACAAACAAAATCAAACAGTAAATCGACTTAAAGAAAGAACAGGAGTAGAACTCCAGCAGGTGTTGCGTACATGAAAAGCAGGAAATAAAACTTGAGCCCAAGATTGATTTCTTTACCCAATTTCTTACAGACTACTCTGGGCTAAAATGACCAGCCTTAAATGTGGTATCAGCCACATTAGCGGGAGAAAGCAAAGCGTTCACTTCCACTTCACAGAGCTGAAGGTAGTTCTTTCCTGGAAGATGCACCGTCACGTAGCGTCCCACCATTAGCCCGGGACAGGGAAAGGTTTTAGTCTCTCCTGCTCTCATAGTTTCAATCTTGCTGCACCTGCAAGAGGGAACAGAACAAAATTGCTAAGTGGCTCATTGACTTTGGTCTTATTTTGAATAATAATTGTCTAATTATTAATAGTCCTAACTATGAATATGATGCTGCCTCGGTTACAGTAGCTAGCGTGTGATGAGGGGGAAGCTTATCATGCGGATGGGCTGGTAATGGAAATGATCTGTCAGTGTGAGCAGGTCTGTACTCTGGTCTGTACTGCAGAGTTAAAGTGTGGGCAGGTCTGTACTTTGGTTTGTACTGCAGAGTTAAAGTGTGAGCAGGTCTGTCCTCTGGTCTGTACTGCAGAGTTAAAGTGTGGGCAGGTCTGTACTCTGGTCTGTACTGCAGAGTTAAAGTGTGAGCAGGTCTGTACTTTGGTCTGTAGTGCAGAGTTAAAGTGTGAGCAGGTCTGTACTCTGGTCTGTACTGCAGAGTTAAAGTGTGGGCAGGTCTGTACTCTGGTCTGTTCTGCGGAGTTAAATTGTGGGAAGGTCTGTACTCTGTACAGAGGGGGCTGTTGGCAGCACTCTCTCTCTCTGAAGGACACACTTATCTGCTCTGCCCCAAATAGAAAGAGGGCATTGCAGAGGTGAGACAGACATTATGAAGATGACCAGGCATTTCAAAAAAGTGTTTGTAAATATGAGGCTCTGCGTGTAAAGATGGCTACTGACCGTGCATTATTGATGCCGTTGTTCTCCAGGGAGTCGCCGATGAGGATCTGAGCTCCACCGATCCTTTCTGCACAGCAGTCTCCTCGGGTGGTGATGGTGACGGAGGTGATTAAGTAGGACTTCAGCAGGTCCACCCTCCACCAGGCGTCGGGGCCGATTGCGGTGTGGGCACAGGACCCATGCCTGGCATCAGAATCTCGGTTTCCATCAATGGCATAGGCTGCCAGGCTGAACACTGCCCCAGGGCCTGATGGAAGCCTTGATTGAGTGGCCTTGCCGCGTAAAGCCACGTTCTCTGCAGGGGGAAATTAACACAATTGAGCCAACATGGCTGTAAAATGCTGTTACTTTATTAGCACCCTGGACAAACTCTGTGTCCTGTGCAACTGCAGCAGTACTGTGAAATTACCCATCATGCCTTTGGGTGTTCAGCCAAATTCTCCACGGCAGAGGCTGTAAGTCACTGGCCATCGGATCACTTTGGCTCATTGGGTTTATGAGTTTGAGGGAAAGGTTTGTCAGGCATAATATGAGTCTGATATGTGAAGCTGGCTTTCATGCTTAAACGTTTAGTGAACCAATAACATGAAGTTAAATTCCACAAGGTCTGATATTACTTCAGTTAAATCATGTCAGTGGCAATAGTATCTGACTTGAATTGTACTTATATTCAAGTCGTAAAAACATTTGCCTTTGGTCAACATTTCCAAACTCCAATTTTTTTATCTCACTCAGAACATTAATTTCAGACAACTGATCCAAATAGATATGGATAAAGATTGATGAAGACTTTTTCAGCAAAACACCTGTACACTTTCATGTACAGGTAATTTCCATGGCAGTGCATTTGCATGGGGTGAAGTGTACCTTCTGTAAATCCTGGAGGAACTGAGCCTGACTTGACGGCTGAAAGTGCCAAGATCTGAACAAGTAAGATTATCACCTTCATCCTGGAAAAGAGGGGAGAGATTATTGAGCAGAGACCAAGTACATTTTGGAAGTATTCTGGGGAAAATGTACATTTCACAAGTCAAATCTTCAAACAAATATTGAGTTGACATGTGGTTCTACGTGGTGCATCCTCAATTTAATTCATGAATTTGACACAACAGATTTTTCTTCCAATGCAAAGCATTATGAAGGTAATGTGTGCTAGCTAACTTAGCTTAAGTAACCAGATAGCCAGCATGAACCACCAATGATGAGACCCTTGAAGGAACATAACTCTTGAACATATAAAATATTTTTTTACAAAGAGATGAATTCAATGTGAAGATCACGGGTTACCCCATTTAGGGTTAAGCAATTTATAAACATAGGACACAACATTGCGTCATGGCTACATTTTCTCAGAGAAATAAACAGTGAAACTGACCACAGCTAATGTTCAATTAAATGGTTGAAAGCTTTCAAAAGCTTCATCATTAATTTTGGTCAGATTGCTAATAGAGAGCTTTTCAGGTGGATCTGCAGGTAGATCTAGTCTGTAAACTCACCTGTCAGTAAGGCAGCAGGTTCACAGGTAGATCTCGTCTGTAAACTCACCTGTCAGTAAGGCAGCAGGTTCACAGGTAGATCTATTCTGTAACCTCACCTGTCAGTAAGGCAGCAGGTTCACAGGTAGATCTCATCTGTAAACTCACCTGTCAGTAAGGCAGCAGGTTCGCAGGTAGATCGTTGGTAGTTATTTGGTCTCCAGTGCAACGTACCCTCTTAAATACCCCAGAATGGGAGTGCACTCCCTACAGATCTGAAACTGAGGACAAATATTTGTGCAATGTGTGAGGTGTAGGATGACCCAGGAAGTTTGTGCTGATGTGTTTATCAGGGGCCTAGTCAGAGCACCCCTCCCCCTCCCTCAGTCAACCAGTTCCAGTATGATGAGCAAGGAAGGCCAATTTCGTAACCAGTGTCAAACCTCTGGACACATTCAGCGCTTTTGCCCACGACGGAGAAATCAGCCTTCTTCTCAGCCGCCTTTAAACTACTAATCCCCTCTGCCAGAGGCCACAGATGAGGGCGACAGGCGACATTGGCTAAGATCTGTTGGCTGCCAGTCGGAGGGTTACTGGTTCCATCCCACCCTAGGTGTGTCGAAGTGTCCCTGAGGAAGTCACCTAACACTAAAATGCTCCTGATGAGCTGGTCGGTGCCTTGCATGGCAGCCAATCGCTGTTGTTGTGTGAGTGTGTGTGTGTGAATGAGGATCATCAGTTGTACAGCGCTTTGGATAAAGGTGCTATATAAACGCCGACCTTTTACAATGTGTGCAGAGAGGCCTCAGTGGAGACTGGCCAGTTGTCAAGGTAATGATGTCAGGAGAAGATAGTCCCTTTATCCTTCATACAGGCTCACAAGTCTCCATGCTCAAACAAAGCACATTCCGTCAATTATTTGGTGAGCTGGGAGCCGGCCTCCAAGGCCCCTCCGCTTGGCTGAGGCTAAAGGCAGCCGATGGCCAACAGGCTCCTTGTGTTGGCTGAGGCTAAAGGCAGCCGATGGGCAACAGGATCCTTGTGTTGGCTGAGGCTAAAGGCAGCCGATGGGCAACAGGATCCTTGTGTTGGCTGTATGGAGGTAAATCTTGGCACTGGCACCACTCTACTTCCAAAATGTGGCATTATTATTGTGAAAGATCATTGTCTCCTACAGACACCAGGCCTCTTGGGAGAGAATATTATCCGAGGCAGCTGGAGGATGACACGTTAAAGACCGGACTAGCCCTCCACGCCAACCCAGTGGGCCAGCAAGCGTGCAGAGAAGCGCTGGCTATCTGCCTGCCTCCAGGTTTACCCAATCAGATGGTGAAGTGGGGTATGTGTGTGCACTGTACAATATTATTGCCCCACCTAAGCAGGAAGTAGTATTCATGGGAAGGGTTTGGGGGGGTGCTGGAGGACACTTGTACTTGGACCTGGTGGAGCCATTGTCTGATTAAGCCAAGCAAGACTGTTCCTGACTAGTGGCCAGGGCTGTGGTCAACACTGATGGTGGTAGGGTGCCAGAGAGGCTGAACACTCTGGGTACATTGCCAGTATACCTGAAACGGCATCAAAAGGTTGCCTGCACACTTGAATAATGACACTTTGTGATATCCAGGTGCTCATATTTTATTGTATTCTGCAACAACACATGAAAATAATGTCCAGCTGCAACAGGTTGTGCGACCTGAAACCCCAAGTGATGTCTACATCCCAGCAGGCCTGAGTGGAGCAGACCATACCCCAGAACAGACACAGCAGGTAAATGCTTTTCTATGCGAGCACAAAGAGGTACGATACGATACACTTTATTAAAGCCCCTTAGGGAAATTTGTCTTATCAATGGCTCTACAAAGAAGATAACAGACAACACATTACAAAAAGTACACATACCATCCCTTATATTGCACCATCCCATATATTGCACCATCCCTTATATTGCAATATATTGCACCATCCCATATATTGCACCAATCCTTATATTGCACCATCCCATATATTGCACCATCTCTTGAATACACATGACACTATCTAACAAACACACATGACACAATCTGACAAACTATACAGTATTTAAAAATCTGATGGAAGTAGGCACAAACAAATATCTAAACCGGTTAAGCTTCCATCTAGGTACCTTATACCGTCTGCCTGAGGGCAAGAGCTCATATTCACTATGGAGGACATGGGATGGGTCAGACAGTATTCTCTGCGTCTGACTAGAGACAGACTGTTCCTAGATGGACTGGAGGGACTGCTGTTCCTTCCTCCCCATGACCTTCATGGCAGTCTGTACTAGACGCATCAGCTTAGATTTTAATTTTACTGTCAGGTTGCCATACCATGCTGACATCCCATACCTGACCATGCTCTCTAGCACAGCTTGATAAAAAATAAACATAATCCTGTTGTCTACGCCATGTACTCTAAGTCTACGAAGAAAGTAGAGTCTCTGCTGGAGACGTGAGCACCGACTCTCCAAATGTGTATTCCAGCTGAATGTGTTGTCTAAATGAACACCCAGATACTTGTATGAGCAGACCTGAGTAATTGGTTCATCATGAATCACTATAGAACTATGCTCCCCCACTAGCTTGGGGTCTAAGATCATCTCCTGAGTCTTCCTCACATTAAGGATGAGGTGATTAGTGTCACACCAATGCACAAACTTCTCTATCTCATCAAAGTAAGCTGTGGGACGTGTGTCCTTGTGCAGCAGGCTAAGGATAGCAGTATCGTCTGAGAATTTTAAAATAAGATTCCTGGGGCAGCTGTTCCTGCAGTCATTTGTGTATAATGTGAAAAGAACCGGTGAACTGACACAGCCCTGAGGGGCACCTGTACTCATCGATTTAGCTCCCGAAAGGGTGTTGTTGACTCTGACTTGCTGAATTCGATTGGTTAAGAAAGAAAAAAAACCATTTAATTACAAAGGGGTTAACACTCATATGTTTCAGTTTCGTGACCAGTAGATGTGTCTGCATCGTGTTAAAGGCGGAGCTGAAGTCAACAAATAGTAAATGTGAGTATGACTTGGGGTCTTCTAAGTGTTTAATAACAAAGTGGGTGATGCTGTTAATGGCATCGTCTGTGCCCCACCCCTGCCGATAGGCAAACTGGAATGGGTCTAGTTGATCTTTCACCTCCTCCTTCAACACAGATACCATATACCTTTCAAAGCATTTCATAACAATACTAGTTAAAGCCACAGGTCTATAGTCATTATTTTCAGTTGGGCAAGGTTTCTTTGGGACTGGAACAATTATAGATCTCTTCCAGAGTGCAGGGACAATATGTGAGTCCACTGACCTCTGGAAGATGGGACACCATGCTGGAGTGAGTTCTTCTGCACAGGTTTTCAGAAGAAAGGCAGAGATGCCGTCTGGGCCTGAGGATTTCTTTATGCATAATCGTTTAAATAATGACTGGATCTTAAAGGGGTCAACTCACACCCCAAGACTCTGGTCAGAAGTGGAAATGGTCTCCAGCACATTATTACACTCCAAAGAAAAGTCCTGAGTTTCAAACCCCAGGCCTTTTTGGATTATGTTCTATGGACAGATGAGTCACAAATGCTGCTATGTTATTATGTTTTGCCAAAAATGAAGGAACTGCAGCCTACACAATCAGGTATCAATTGTCCCTTGTTCTTGTTCATTATATTAGCTGACTATTAAGGACTAATATTAGAACTAATGTTCCTATAATAAATTGCTTGTGGATTTTTGTTTTATACATTATGAACCATAGTAATATCTGTGGTGTTATTGGTCAAAAGTAATCTTTGTTAGGAAAATGCTAAATATATACTATTATATGAAACTAAACCACAGTTGCTTATACTGTCATTAGTTTCATTCAGCCGATATTAATCTCTATGCGCATATCCTGACATAGCCATTTCAGTAAAACAAGAAAATGAAATAATAACAATAATCCAGCTATTACTACTATTAGCACCATATTTTATAACATTCACGGTTTAACTTTTATGCTGTGACATTACCAATACTGCGCCTTTAAACCCAGAAACAACAGCTCACTCCCAACTTCACTAGTCTAACGTTGTTCTCCCTGCTGAGCCACGTGGCTATGCTAACATTATGTCTACTGATGTTTTTCTCAGAGAGGGTGGACTTGATCTTGGAATCACAGAACACCATGAGTGTCCAGCTGCAACAGGTGGTGCGACCTGAAACCCCAAGTGATGTCTACATCCCAGCGGGCCTGAGTGGAGCAGACCATACCCCAGAACAGACACAGCAGGTAAATGCTTTTCTATGCGAGCACAAAGAGGTGTTCTCCATGTCTGCCCATGACTGTGTACAGGCCGATGCTGTGTTTCACCCAATCTCCACAGGGCAGGCACCACTGACAATCCCAACCAAATCTCTACCAGGAGGTGCGTACATTGATCCAAGGCATGTTGGAGGCAGGAGTGATCCGCAAGACCACCAGCTCTTGGGCATCACCCATTGTCTCAGTGCCCAATAAAGATGGCACTTTAAGATCTTGCATAGATTATCGTAAACTCAACAGTGTAACCTCCAAATATGCCTTCCCCTGGCCCCGCGGTAGAAGAGTCTTGCACTCTGCTCTCGAAGGGCAGGTTCTTTTCCAACCTCACCAGCGGATACTGGCTGGTGCCATCACACCACAGTGACTTTTACAAAGCCCACAGGGCTCTATGAGTTTAGTAGAATGATGTTTGGGTTGAGTAATGCCCCTGCCACTTTTCAGAGGCTTATGCAGTCACATCCGGGTGATCAGAACTTCCAGTCTCTTTTGATCTATATTCCTGATATTATTGTGTTTAATTGTATCATTAAATCAATTGGCTAGAGCCAATAAAACATTTGAGAAAAGCCTGGGTATATGCACACATTTAGTAAAATAACAGTGCTGTGCTTTTTGAAGAGAGTTAGAGAACTGCAAGACTATCTTTTCAGGAAATTAATAAATATATAAATAGTCCATTTTCATTTTCAAGTCCTTCTTTGAAGATCTTTCTGCACCATATTTTTTTCTAGCTTTACCCTCATTCCACATTCTCTGTTCACATTCCACAATGGTCATCGGCAAGGTCATCTGTGATATACTGCCTTATGCATCATTTCAGCAAATGCTTCTCTGGCCTCTCGCTGCTGCTGCAAAGCTAGGTGATCCGGTTTCATTGGAGGAAGTATACCGTTGGATTCACACCTTGGACGCTATAAATAAAGGGAGGTCACCAGATAGACATGGCATGTGATGGCAAACATTCTCCGTTTGTGTTGGCTGAGTCCTTTTTGGTGTACTGATGCTGCCTTGTTCAGTAAACTTCCTGGTGAGAGTCATTATCTGTGGGGAGCGGCAGGCCTGCCAAAAGGATTTATAGCACATTTAGTAATCATTAATGACACTCACATTGCCTTTATATAGGGAATGGAGAAATAGAAAGCCACAACACATGCAACCTGTGTGAGGTGAATATGTAACGTTATTAAGGAAATGTTGTGATAAATTGCATACCTTTTTGTTTTGAATGTGATACGACACTGTTCTTTGATATTTATTTCTGAACTCATTCAGGGGAGTCAGTGATGCTATTCACAAGCTCTATATTTGCTGCTGCTAAACTGTTCTACAGCCACTGAGCCACAGACATCCCTACTTCATGTTACAGCCCAGAATTGTACAATTTCAACTTCTTTCTTACACACTATTGTGCCATGTGCTGGAATACAGTATATTACATTATTGGCATTTTGGGTCTTATCCAGAGCGGCGTACAGTTGATTAGACTAAGCAGGAGACAATCCTCCCCTGGAGCAATGCAGGGTTAAGGGCCTTGCTCAATGGCCAAAGGCTCTGCGGATCTTATTGTGGCTACACTGGGATTAGAACCACCGACCTTGCGGTCCCAGTCATGTACTTTAACCACTACGCTAAAGGCCGCCCTCCCTCCCTAACTCACCACCATGATTAGCCTTAGACTGTCATGGCACTTATGTATAGATTGTATAGATATTGTTACTTGTATAGATATTGTTGTTTTTTATTGGCTGTTGTATTGTTGTATTCTGGCTGCCAACTGTGGTATGCTAGTTTGGAAGTTGATTGTACACTTCAAGGGTTCTGATTATCTGTATGTTTACACTTGGACTCGGAACTGTACTGTCCTCTCAGGTCCTCTTCACAGTTGTGTTTGATTTGCACTTCGTTGTACGTCGCGCTGGATAAGAGCATCTGCTAAATGCCATGTAATGTAATGCAATGGTTGAGTCACCCTGGGAGAGGCCACCCTGTATACTCAAATGTTTAACTTTTCAGTCAATGTCTGTACTCTGGTCTGTACTGCAGAGTTAAAGTGTGGGCAGGTCTGTACTCCGGTCTGTACGGCAGAGTTTTCAGTCTTTTCAAGCCTTATTATTCCACTCTGTCATTCCAGCTGAAAACTTTGAATCGTTGTCCACACGGCTACAGGACAAGTTACCAATCGAGATTACCAGTTTACAAATAACACCAACATTTCTACAGGTGATGTATGTAGAATTGTCATTAGCAAGGTCTTCTGTGATATATGACCTTATGCATCATTTTGGCAAATGCTTCTATGCTAGGTGATCTGGTTTTCATTGGAGGAAGTATACAGTTACATTATTGGCATTTGGCAGTTGGATTCACACCTTGAATAAAGGGAGATCACCTGATAGATATGGCATGTGATGCCATCTGAGATGGGGGCATGTCAATTCTTCAGAATGTTTCAGAGGCAAACATTCTCTGTTTGTCCTGGTTGGTGTGCTGTATGTTGAACGTCTTTGTCCAGTGAACTTCCTGGTGAGAGTCATTATCTGTGGCAAGTGGCTGGCCAGACAAATGGACCCAGCGATGACTCATCCAGGAAGTCACACAAGATCCCAGAAGAACATGCAAAGACCTGCAGGCCTCTGTAGCCTCAGCTAAGGCCAGTGTTCTTGACTCCACAATTAGAAATAGACTGGGCAAAATGGTCTTCATGGGAGAGAAGCAAAAGACCGAAAGAAACCTAAATGCTCAGTTCACATTCGCAAACAGAGTGCCTGGATGATCCCCAGGCCTTTTTGGATTATGTTATATGGACAGATGAGTAAAAAATGCTGCTATGTTATTATGTTTTGCCAAAAATGAAGGAACTGCAGCCTACACAATCAGGTATCAATTGTCTCTTGTTCTTGTTCATTACATTAGCTGACTATTAAGGACTAATATCAGAACTAATATTCCTATAATTAATTGTCTGTGGATTTTTGTTTTATACATTATGAACCATAGTATATGTGGTGTGTGCAGGGAAAAATGCACAAATAAGATATCACAGGTGAGAATTGTCCGATGAAACAGATCCAGTAAAAAACATTAATAGCTATACTTGAGTTTAACTTTCGTATTTATTTGCAAAGAAATGACAGAAAGTGAGAAAGCTTACCGGCTTTCTGATTTGAATCAGACATAATACGACTCTTATACACACTTTTCCAGAAGGGGGGGCTTTACCAAAACAAAAAGACATGAAGCTGGCCACGAACATTTATCAGTAATTTGTCTTCTGAATACCCCTTGTTGACCTTGCTGTAAGACCAGAATGTGCTAGCTGAGAAGCAGAGACCTTAAGGTCAAAGGCTGTCTGTCTGCTGGAGAGAGACAGAGAAAGACTCATAGTAAGCACTTAATTCAGAAAGTGGTCTAATAGTAATAAGGATTATCACTAAAAGGTTATTTGTAATCATGTAATTGTCTTTATGTTAACACACCTTGTCAATTAAGATTCAATTAAGAAAATTACCCTTACAGGTGTTATTGGTCAAAAGTTATCTTTGTTAGAAAAATGCCCCCTACAACCAAAATAACACATTCAAATGGTCATAAATCAAATGGTACCATTTAACCATGGTAACTCTTGATCAAGAGGGTTTCAAGGCAGTCCATTTTACCTAAACATAGGGACCACCATGAATCACAATTTCTAATGCAAAAAATGTCCTGTTATTTGTCTGAATTTGCATAAACTCAAAGTGCAATTGAAGACTTAAACAAATATCTCCTTGCCACAGGTTGTGTAAGGGTTGGATTAAAGGTTCAAAATAATAAACTCATTCACCAGCTCCCAGCCCGGATCTCCTGTCTCGGGTTACTTTTCTGAAGAATAATGCATAGTCAAAGCTCAACTGAACAAATATTATATCTATCTGCCAAAGCTTAGATACACAATGGGTCAACATATCGCCTATATAATGAGCACAGACCACACATCGATATCAGAGTCTCTGCTGAGATCAAGGTAAGCTTTCTCATATGTGTCATTTATGGGGCTTCCGTTCGATCTGGATTTTCAAGTTATTAATGTGATATGAATTTATGCAGGTTTGGAAAAATCATCCAGTGTACTATCTTGCACTGCTCCGAGTTTAGTTTAAATGACATTCCCAGGTTTCATGGGTATCTGATGGAAACAGGGTGTGCAGTGTTTAGTAGTGGTAATAATGTTATATAGTTAGTTTATCCATTGTATTGGCTCTCACAAACATGCCCAACTACAACCGTCCATTTGTCACTGGCAGGCATTTATATAGCGCCTTTATCCAAAGTGCTGTACAATTGATGTTTCTCCATTCACCCATTCATGCACACAGTCACACACACACCGACGGTGATTGGCTGCCATACAAGGCCCCGACCAGCTCGTCAGGAGCATTTGGGGGTTAGGTGTCTTGCTCAGGGACACTTCGACACAGCCCAGGCGGGGGATCGAACCGGCAACCCTCCGACTGCCAGACAACTGCTCTTACTGCCTGAGCCATGTCGCACAGGAAAAATGTAACATAGTTGCAGAGAAATTTGTTACCCCCATCCGTGTGTAAGATAATTCAGTATAATTTCAGCTCATCAAAGAACTGACTACCGGCATGTTATTGAAGTGATGACTATTTTAGCGAATCACGTTACATTTCCAACGGTGTATAATTTGTTAGGCTTGCATAAAACAACACAGCATTTTTTCGCCTGCGTAACATTTCAAAAACACTTCTTGAGATTTTATGCCAAAAAAAGTTGATGTTTAACAACAAAAAAAATATTTTGGATTGAATATTTCCATGTTCGTGGGCATCTAAATATATTCTCTAAACATTTTATTATTATTCAGTATGCTTAGAAATAAAGGTTTTGGGAATTTTTTATTTAAATCACTTAACTACCTTACTAATGCATCTCCAGTTTCAATTCTGTTCTGTAACTCCGCCTCCCTATTCTATCACTGATTACTTGCTTAGTTTCAGCGAAGTATTCGCACCTGTCTCTCTGTATCTCTGCATCTCCTGACTCTTTGCAATTGTCTACTCTCTAGTCCGGAGCCGTTTGTATTACATGTGTGTCTTTGTGAATCCAGTCCGCGTTTTCGTTTCCCCCTCGTTATTGTCCTATTACCCTTTCATGTGTCTCACCTGATGTTTATTTGTTAGACCGCCCTCACTCCCATGCCTGGCCTAGTTTGACTCATTCCCCTGTGTATTTATACCTGTCCTTTTCAGTTGCACACTGCTAGTTCGTCTTGTCCTGTTTTCTGAGTCCCGAGCCCTTTATTCCTTCCCCCAGTTCTAGCCTCCTTGTTTCCTTGCCCTTGCCCTTGCCCTTGCCCTTGTTTATCTGGATTTCTGGTTTTGACCCCTGTCTGCTTCCCTGGATTCTTCTTTGGTTGTTGTGGATATCGGTACCTCTGCCTTGTTGGACTGACCCCCTGGTTTATATATATATATATATATATATATATTATATACTGTATATATATATATATAGGCGGCACGGATGGCGCAGTGAGTAGCACTGCCGCCTCACAGCGAGGAGGTCCTGGGTTCGAATCCCAGTCGGCCGGGGCCTCTCTGTGCGGAGTTTGCATGTTCTCCCCGTGTCTGCGTGGGTTTCCTCCGGGTACTCCGGTTTCCTCCCACATTCCAAAGACATGCACGTTAGGCTGATTGGAGAGTCTAAATTGCCCGTAGGTATGAGTGTGTGAGTGAATGGTGTGTGTGCCCTGCGCTGGACTGGCGACCTGTCCAGGGTGTATTCCTGCCTTTCGCCCAATGTATGCTGGGATAGGCTCCAGCCCCCCTGCGACCCTGTTCAGGATAAGCGGGTTCAGATAATGGATGGATGGGATGGATATATATATATATATATATATATATATATATAAATACTGCCTGTAATCAATATATCACATGTACGCTGCTTGTTATGAATCAAATGAACCTAGAACATTTTCGTTACAGCTGGGCTTATAAAAACGCAAGAAACCACAGTGTAAACTCTTGAAAGACTAGATCTACCTGGGAACCTGCTACCTTACTGACAGGTGAGTTTACAGACTAGATCTACCTGCAGATCCACCTGAAAATCTCTCTATTAGCAATCTTTCAAAAATGAATGATGAAGCTTTTGTAAGCTTTCAAACATTTTATTGAACATTAGTTGGACTCGATTTCACTGTTTACTTCTCTGAGAAAATGTAGCCATGACACAATGCTGTGTCCTATGTTTACAAATTGCTGAACCCTAAATGGGGTAACCTGTGATCTTCACATTGAATTCATCTCTTTGTAAAAATCTTTTGTATGTTCAATGTTCCTTCAATGGTCTCATCATTGGTGGTTCATGCTGGCTATCTGGTTACCTAAGCTAAGTTAGCTAGCACACATTATCTTCATAATGCTTTGCATTGGAAGAAAAATCTGTTTGAAATTTCTGTTTGAAATCTCTGAAATTGAGGAAGCACCATGTAGAACCACGTCAACTCAATATTTGTTTTAAGATGTACATTTTCCCCAGAATAATTCCAAAATGTACTGGCTTGGTTGATCTCTGCTCTACAATCTCTCCCCTCTTTTCCAGGATGAAGGTGATAATCTTACTTGTTCAGATCGTGGCACTTTCAGCCGTCAAGTCATGCTCAGTTCCTCCAGGATTTACAGAAGGTACACTTCACCCCATGCACATGCACTGCCATAGAAACCACCTGTACATGAAAGCATACAGGTGTTTCTCTGAAAAAGCCTTCATCAATCTTTATCCTTTAACATGTACATCTATTTGGATCATTTATCTGAAATTAATGTTCAGAGCGAGATGTTGACCAAAGGCAAAGTGTTTTTACCATCAGTTAACTATAAGTGCAATTCAATTCAGATAATATTGTTTGTGACATAATTGAACTAAAGAAATATCTTACCTTGCGGAATTAAACTTCATGATATTGGTTCACCGAACAGTTAAGCATGAAAGCCAGCTTCATATATCAGACTCATATTATGCTTGACAAACCTTTCCCTCCAACTCATAAACCCAATGAAAGTGACTTACAGCCTCTGCCGTGGAGAATTTGGCTGAACACCCAAAGGCATGATGGGTAATTTCACAGTACTGCTGCAGTTGCACAGGACACAGGGTTTGTCCAGGGTGCTAATAAAGTAACAGCATTTTACAGCCATGTTGGCTCAGTTGTGTTCATTTCCCCCTGCAGAGAACGTGGCTTTACGTGGCAAGGCCACTCAATCAGGGCTTCTACCAGGCTCTGAGGTAGTGTTCAGCCTGGCAGCCAATGCCATTGATGGAAACCGAGATCCTGATTTCCACCATGGGTCCTGTGCCCACACCTCAATCGGCCACAACTCCTGGTGGAGGGTGGACCTGCTGAGGTCCTACTTAATCACCTCTGTCACCATCACCAACAGAGGAGACTGCTGTGGAGACAGGATCAATGGAACTCAGATCCTCATCGGTGACTCCCTGGAGAACAACGGCATCAATAATGCACGGTCAGTAGCCATCTTTACACGCAGAGCCTCATATTCACAAACACTTTTTTGAAATGCCTGGTCATCTTCATAATGTCTGTCTCACCTCTGCAATGCCCTCTTTCTATTTGGGGCAGAGCAGATAAGTATGTCCTTCAGAGAGAGAGAGAGTGCTGCCAACAGCACAGAGTACAGACCTGCCCACACTTTAACTCTGCAGTACAGACCAGAGTACCGACCTGCCCACACTTTAACTCTGCAGTACAGACCAGAGGACAGACCTGCCCACACTTTAACTCTGCAGTACAGACCAGAGTACAGACCTGCCCACACTTTAACTCTGCAGTACAGACCAGAGGACAGACCTGCCCACACTTTAACTCTGCAGTACAGACCAGAGTACAGACCTGCCCACACTTTAACTCTGCAGTACAGACCAGAGTACAGACCTGCCCACACTTTAACTCTGCAGTACAGACCAGAGTACAGACCTGCCCACACATTAACTCTGCAGTACAGACCAGAGTACAGACCTGCCCACACTTTAACTCTGCAGTACAGACCAGAGGACAGACCTGCCCACACTTTAACTCTGCAGTACAGACCAGAGTACAGACCGGCCCACACTGACAGATCATTTCCATTACCAGCCCATCCGCATGTTAAGCTTCCCCCTCATCACACGCTTGCTACTGTAACTGAGGCAGCATCATATTCATAGTTAGGACTATTAATAATTCGACAATTATTATTCAAAATAAGACCAAAGTCAATGAGCCACTTAGCAACTTTGTTCTGTTCCCTCTTGCAGGTGCAGCAAGATTGAAACTATGAGAGCAGGAGAGACTAAAACCTTTCCCTGTCCCGGGCTAATGGTGGGACGCTATGTGACGGTGCATCTTCCAGGAAAGAACTACCTTCATCTCTGTGAAGTGGAAGTGAATGCTTTGCTTCCTCCTGCTAACTTTTGTGGCTGATACCACATTTAAGGCTGGTCACTTTAGCCCGGTGTAGTATGTAAGAAATTGGGTAAAGAAATCAATTTTGGGATCAAGTTTTATTTCCTGCTTTTCATGTACGCAACACTTGCTGAACACTTGCACTCCTGTTCTTTCTCTAAGTCAGTTTATTGATTGATTTTCTTTGTAGCGCGTCAAATAAACATATCATTTAAAGCATTGACTTACATGTTGTGTGTGCTGATTGGGTCCCCAGGGTTAAATCACTGAGCACTTCATTCAGTCGTAATAATAATAATAATAATAATAATAATAATAATAATAATAATAATAATATATTCATATAGCATAAAATGTAGCTGACATGAATGTGACAGTAACGCAAATAACCATGCATTACAATAGTGGTATGATGAAGAGCATCTCTGAACACACAATGCGTCAAACCTCAAAGTGGATAGGCAACAACAGCAGCAAAAATCTGAATTGTATTACAGCGCTCTGTTTACTGTATTGTTCACAATGATCTGTGTGCCACAGTGGGGTTGTTTGAGTTCAGCAGTCTGCTATTACATACAGGCCTCTGAAAGCTGCACTATGTGAACACAGTCCCAGCTTTGTGTGTTTCAATACATAACTCACAAGCCCCCGTTAATGTAAGGAAGTGTAAACAGTGGCTTCCTACAGTACATACACAAACACTGCAAACGAACAAATAATACAATGTTATTTACATTAACATTATCTGTTAATGTTTTCCAACAAGTGTAAAGTATTATTAATGATTCAATGGAATCAACAAAAGTCTTACATTATTCAAATAAAAAAATGTGTTTCCCCAAAAAAACTGATTTCACAATTATTGGCACTCCTGGTTCATTACTTTATATGTTGTTTTCACTTCATCATTTCTGTGTGGATAGTGATGTATCTTTGGAGTTGATGTCCTGCTGGAAAATATGACCAAGTCTTAGCTTCCTCGCAGGGACAATCAGTTTTCTGCCAAAACTTCAGACTAATATTTTGTTAATGCTTTATATCAAACTGTTGTGGTAATGGTCCGTGTTTCCAACACCTCTCATGCACAATACTTCACTTGCATAATGCTACACTTGCAAGTCAAACTTGCACTGCTGCTTGAATTGTGAAGTAACCTTTTGTTTTTGGCATGCACCAGAAGCGGAATGAGTGGGGGTTGATTAATCAGTTTCCGGTTTTTTGGGCGTGCCTCCCATTCTGCGGTATTTAAAAGCCTTCACTCTGGGCCAGAAGTGGAATGAGTGGGCGTTCCAAAGGGTACACCTACGAGCAGATATGGGGCTGCCTTTTCTGTTTCTGTGAGACAAAACATGCCTGAGACCAGTCGCTGTTGTGTCTGCTAGCCAACATGTGTTCCAAGCCAGGCAGGAATTCATCTGGTATAAATCTGGTGCAAAAAGTAAAGAGAAAATGAAGAAATTACTTGCTTGAACATTTTCTGCTTTAATTGTGACTGACTGAGGCTATTTACCAAACCAGAGGCTATAAGCCAGCCTACTTAGGCTATTATTTATTTCTGATGCATTCACTGAAACTCTTTAAATTACAAATTTGGCTTCTAACTGACAAGACAGATAGGACTACTGACGCAATGTGTTCAGGGTTTTTTGCTGCAGTTTGTTCAATAATAAATTTCCCATTTACTTCAACACTTTTGCATTAAGATGATTAACCGTTTCCACTTTGCCCCCCAAGAGGGCAATTATATCTAACTGTTTTGTGCTAGTCCTATAAAGCTGTAAATATCTCAAAAACGATTTACTGCACATGCATGGTTTAAGACTTTAAAGAAGAGAAGTCTAGACATTAGATTTCCCAAACACTGTCCTGAAGTGGGCGGCACGGATGGTGCAGTGGGTAGCACTGCCGCCTCACAGCAAGGAGGTCCTGGGTTCGAATCCACGTCGGCCGGGGCCTCTCTGTGCGGAGTTTGCATGTTCTCCCAGTGTCTGCGTGGGTTTCCTCCCACAGTCCAAAGACATGCAGGTTAGGCTGATTGGAGAGTCTAAATTGCCCGTAGGTATGAGTGAGTGAATGGTGTGTGTGCCCTGCGATAGACTGGCGACCTGTCCAGGGTGTATTCCTGCCTTTCACCCAATGTATGCTGGGATAGGCTCCAGCCCCCCTGCAACCCTGATCAGGATAAGCGGGTTCAGATAATGGATGGATGGATGGATGTCCTGAAGTGTCCCCAAAATCAATCAATTTTTATTTGCATAGTGCTTTTAACAAAGGGGCTTTGTCACAAAGCTGGCTGACAGGAAGAAACCTTAAGCAGAACCTGACTCAGAGGGGGAACCCATCTGCCCCAAGTTGACATCGTATTTTTGGAAAAATGGTTGTAAAAATAAACAGATGAATTAGTGCATCCGAATGAATTCCAAATTAATTAAAAGTCCAAGCAGAGGTAAAGGTGGGCTAGAGCTCTGGGCAGGTGCAGGGAGTGGGGAGCAGAGGAAAGTAACATTGTTAGGGGGTTCAGGTAATTTATCAATCACAGTAGGAGAGAGAGGTACGTACGGGAAGGAGAACCCTGGCAGAATAAGACTATGGCAGCATAGCTGCGGGAAACAGAGGCAGAATAAGGCTATGGCAGCATAGCTCAGGGGAACAGAGGCAGAATAAGGCTATGGCAGCATGGCTCAGGGGAACAGAGGCAGAATAAGGCTATGGCAGCATGGCAAAGGGGAACAGAGGCAGAATAAGGGTATGGCAGCATGGCTAAGGGGAACAGAGGCAGAATAAGGCTATAGCAGCATGGCTCAGGGATACAGAGGCAGAATAAGGGTATGGCAGCATGGCAAAGGGGAACAGAGGCAGAATAAGGCTATGACAGCATGGCTAAGGGGAACAGAGGCAGAATAAGGGTATGGCAGCATGGCTAAGGGGAACAGAGGCAGAATAAGGCTATGGCAGAATGGCTAAGGGGAACAGAGGCAGAATAAGGCTATGGCAGCATGGCTAAGGGGAACAGAGGCAGAATAAGGCTATGGCAGAATAGCTGAGGGAAACAGAGGCAGAATAAGGCTATGACAGCATGGCTCAGGGGAACAGAGGCAGAATAAGGCTATGGCAGCATGGCTCAGGGAAACAGAGGCAGAATAAGGCTATGGCAGCATAGCTCAGGGAAACAGAGGCAGTGGCAGGGAAACAAACACTGTGCCATGAGGGCAGGCTTGAGACAGTCACCCCCAGACCATGACTGGTTCAGTTTAACACAGCACTACCAACAATAATCCTGTGACAGCACTGAATGCTACATCCACCAGAGACTCTAGAGCTTATGCAAGCCACCCACTCCTGCACCTCAACTATAGGACAGACTACAAGGATATGTTGTAAGCCTGACAGTGTCTGCACCCAGAACATGAGCAGACAATTTGTTCCACAGGAGAGGCACACAATAAGAAAAGCCTAATTAAAATCCAATAAAGGCTAATCTA
The DNA here is from genome assembly GCF_963514075.1 of Conger conger. Lineage (NCBI taxonomy): Eukaryota > Metazoa > Chordata > Actinopteri > Anguilliformes > Congridae > Conger > Conger conger. The sequence continues at coordinate 1,933,739 of NC_083760.1, read as the reverse complement.
TAGATTAAAAATCAAATAAAACAAAGTCAAATCCATTAAAAGCTTAATGGGTGCTCAGATTAGTCGTAAAAGAAGAAACTGACTCAGCTAATGACCAGAGGGAGACCGTTCGAGAGTCTAGTGGCTGTAACTGAAATGGCACGATCACCCTTTTTCTTCAGCCTAGACTCTGGAATGGCTAATAATGATGTATCTGAGGGTAAGTAATGAATACGACTTTGACTCAAGCGACTGGTAACATGTGTAATATAGTTAGAATTAGGATAATGTATGATATCTTATTTGTTCATGGTTAAAAGCCGAGCAGCTAAATTTTGAACCACTTGGAGCCGGGCCTAAACTGCTTAAACAACCTCTGGGAGTGGAGACATTGGCTGGAGGGGGCCAAAGAGCCTTTCATTGTGCTGACGGATCGCCTTAACCTGGAGTATATACGGACGGTCAAACGTCTGAACCTACGACACGCTAGGTGGTCCCTTTACTTCTCTCGCTTCAAATTCACTCTCGTATCCCCCAGGTTCGAAGGTAACTTGAATAAACAAACTGACGTGAGTTACGTTAGCTATCGCTAGCAGAGACAAGCACAGGTTGGCTACTGAAGCCGGGTACCACGATAGCTGTAGGCGCTGTTTAGTTTAATTTAAACTTTGTGGGAGACACACTGCTGGACCATCCAGCCTCGCGTAGTTACAGATCTCACAAGCATTCTGTCTCGCAATTTCATACTGGTCCTAATATCGGTGCCACATTAGCTCCCTCCGTCGACAGCAGGTAGCTAACGTTACTGGTTGGAAGCTAGCAAGCTAGTTAGCGAACCTTAAACCCGGCCAAAATGCCAAGCGAAACCGTGACTATTAAATTATATGTACAACATGTAATTACAACAATGAAATAAAACTAAAAGTCACTAGTGTGGTTATTTGCTATTTATTTTAAAGAATATGACGTTCGGTTTTAGCCACGTTTTAAAAGTAGCCTAATTAAAAAATCAGCCATTATGGTAGCTAACAAGCTTGCCAGCTTTAGCCACTGTTTCAGTGAACGTTAACAGTTCAATAGCTAACACTGACGTTAGGATTTTGCCGGGGTTTGCCGCAAGTGCAGATTTCAGGAGTACAGTTCCATTGTTACTTCAGTGTTAATTTCTGATCCTTAATTTTGAATATAAGTTTTCCGTCATCTCTAGTACCTGTACTTCGCAGGAGTACAAAAATGTCACATTACTTCATTGTGCAGCCCAACTCTTTCAAACCCATAGACATGTACAGTATAAGTATATATGCTCCATTTACTCCTTGTTAATCCGGGTTGTAAACACGTTATTTAGCCTGCAGAGGACGCCAGTAATACTAAATACTAAAATTAACCAATGACAGACTACACCCGATTGCTCTTTACAAGGAACATTTTCTATGGGCAGAAACTTAAGTATTTTTAAATGATAATTAAAGCACCAGGGGACAGAGGCCAATATTTTATGCATTTGCTGAAACGCAGCGAAACCAAGCAGACACTGGGGCTCTGCGGGACTGGAGTTTTGAAGCCCTGGTCTATTACGTGTGAAACCTGAATTCAGTCTTGGTTCCTGTGGAGATCCCTGATCCCTTAAACCGGCCGAGAATGTGATAGTGATGCACGCCATCTTCACACCCTTCCTGTGTGTTTTTCTGTCGCTCTCCGGCCATTTTAAACTGTAATTCCTGTAACTGCCACCAGGTGTCATTATAGTCACACAGAATAGTCATTCCAGCCCACATTTTATACGATTACGTAAGTACAGATAAATAATAAATAACAAACCAGTTAACGGAACCCAAGCTACTCCGATCTGTGGACCCATAACAACCTGTTTGACTGCTCATAATAGGGTGGGTGAAAAATCTGTTTTGAGCCTAGATTTAAAGATGCAAAGTGCTCCCTGAATCTCACCGGGTAAGTCATTCCACAGGAGAGGGGTCAATGGGAATACGAGGGTGAAGAAAGACCTTAAAGGTACAATAGGTCATTTAGGAGTTCTAACGGTCAAGAGAGGAATTGCAGCAACAAATACGCTCAAACCACAACACTGTTTATCCCTCCCCCTTCCCCGTGAACGCGCTGAGGTTGAAACTCCTTTGGCTGTGGCAGTTAGAACCAATTTTCAACCAATGAGCTTGAATTATTGTACAGCTATAGATGTGTTGGTACAGAGTGCCGGCCAGTCACTGCATATTTTAAAACCCGGTAGAGGGCGAGTCAACATGTCAGTGAGCCTTTTTCAATGATAGGAAGGGATTTACAATGGTCTTGTAACAATGTTTTAACACACAAATCTTACCTATTGTACCTTTAAGATAGGGAAGGGCAAGCCCATTCCTTAAATGTGAGGAGCACTACTTTGAAAACAATGTGAAATGTAATGGGTAGCCAATGGAGAGAAGCTAGTAATATGCTCAAAGCATTTTTGTTAGGGGGCAGTAGGGGAGCATTGGTGGTGGGTTAATGGGGGGGGGGGGGGGCAGATGTGTTTATGTTGGTGCTCAGGGGGGAGAATGCAGAATGCTATGGAGAGACAGTGTCTGGATTATGCATGTGTGTGTGTCTCTGTGTGTGCATGCATGCAAGTGTGTGCGCGTGTTGTGTGTGTGTGTGTGTGTGTGTGTATGCCTTCCTCAGTGTTGTGTGTGTATGTGAGTGAGTGTGTGTGTGTGTGCTTGTCGCAGTGTTGTGTGTGTGTGTGTGTATGCCTGCCTCAGTGTTGTGTGTGTGTGAGTGAGTGTGTGTGTGTGTGTGTGTGTGTGTGTGTGCCTGTCTCAGTGTTGTGTGTGTGTGCCTGTCTCAGTGTGTGTGTGCGTGTGAGAGTCCCCAGCAGTACTGTGTAATAGTATTCCTCCTGGCTCACATTATAAAATAAAGGAAATAATCTTTATACAGGAACACATTACAGCAGGAGACAAGCATGTGTGCAGCCTCACCCAACTCACAGGGCTGGATTACAGCAGAGAGAGAGGGAGCGAGAGAGAGAGAGTGATGGAGAGGGAGAGAGAGAGTGATGGAGAGGGAGAGAGAGATGGCAAAATTCATACATGCCAGCTTTCATTATTTTGGCTTTTTTCTTTTCTTTTTTTACTTTGTGTCATCTGAGGGCTGTATGAAAAGGTTTGAAAAATTGAGTTTCTGATTGAATGACAATACCCGCTCTATGTATGTATCATCAACCCATCCACAGCGATTGTCTATTTTGGATACTATAACACACACACACACACACACACACTCACGCACAGGCATGCATGAACACACAGACACTCTGCAGATGCACACGCACACACACACAAACACACATGCACATGCAAACTACATTGTAGTCTAATATAGTTGCAGTTGTATTTGTATTTATATTGTATTTGCATTTGTATTTCTGTGTACTGTCTTGGTCCTAATTCCTTGGCCTATTTGCCATGTGTACTGGAAATGATGTTCATGGCTATACAGTGGTTTCTGTGTGATTTGTAGCTTATCCAACCTGCTCTGTATGTTCAAATGTCCTTTATATGCATGGTTTTGTACGTTGCTTGGGATAACAGCATCTGCTAAATAGAATGTATTGTAATGGATGGTTGAGTCGTTGCTTGCACTGCTCTGAGAAACCTTTAGCTGGTCTCGTCTTGTTCCAGAGAGCCTCTACAACCTTTAGCGTGTATATTGTGTTTAGGAAACAGACAACAGTGATAATTCCTAGCACCTTCCCACAAAATGTTTCCTTAAAACTGCTCTGGGTTTTGTACACTGGATGCTTGCTCTGAAAAGCATACTGACTTTACCATGATTCATGCCGTATGCGGATTTCCAAAACAATCAAAGGTGGGGACTGCCCAAAGCTTGTTTTGCTTCCCCGCATGTTACAAAATAAGGAGCCATCATTGCTAAAACATTGGCATTGTTAGACAGTTCATAGAGATAGAACTTGAGTTTTAATGGTATATCCTGCGACTGCATTGATAGAAAATTTCACTGTAAAAAAAATGGAATGAATGTAGTAAATAAACCCACTCCAAATCCAGTGCAGGCCAGTGTGACTTTCTGTAAGGTTAAAGGTCATTTTTAAGTCGGGGAAAGAGAGGGAGAGAGTGTGTAGCGGAAAGGCTCCTGATTTGGGTGGTGTTCCAATTTGTAATTTCATATTTATTAGTGTATTTGTACTTATGCTTCAAACTATTATCACCCATATATACAGTACAAGTACACATACATAGACATTTGTATACATACACCCATATGCATATACATAAACAAAAGTATACGGGCCGGAATTCATTTGTCTACTGTTTTATAAGGGTTTCCAGATGGGCCCAGTATTGACTCTGGCGAAGCTGCAAAGCGGCTTGGGTGTGAGAGAGTTTTTAGGAGGGAAAGGTGATCTACAGCACGGATCTTTCTCACCTGTGGGATGTTGTTTTAAACCAGAGTCTGGCCCCACCCCTCCCTGTCTGAGCCCCTGTTCCCTGCAATGAGGTCATCACTTACTGCCCCAACTACCCCCCTACATTACATTACATTATTGGCATTTGGCAGGCGCTCTTATCCAGAGCGACGTACAACAAAATGCATACCCATAACCAGGGACATGTGCGCTGAAAGACCGTAGAGGGAAGTACAGTTTCAAGTGCTCACAATACAATAAGATACGATAAGGCCTTGGGCCTTGTAGATTAATCTGACAAACGATGACATCTATAAAACTGTTTTACAAAACACAATGCTAAAGAATAATATGCACTCATGTAGGGACAACAATAAACAGCTTACATAGCAGCAATAAGAATAGCTAAACAGCTAACAGTTGATTAGAGATTGTCGGGAGGGGAGGAGAGAGGTGCAGCTAGAAGAGGTGCGTCTTCAGTCTGCGCTTGAAGAAGTCTCTGCTGTTCTGACCTCCACGGGGAGGTTGTTCCACCACCGTGGAGTCAGAACAGACAGCAGTCGTGAGCGGGCGATGGAAGTGCGGAGAGGGGGAGGCGCCAGGCAGCCCGTGGAGGCCGGACGGAGAGGTCTGGCAGGGGTGTAGGGGCTGATGATCTTTTTTCTTTTCTTTTTTTTTTTTGATGCTTTTAATTTGATGCGAGCCATGATAGGCAGCAAGGGGAGGGAAGTGAGCAGGGGGTGATGTTGGAGGCATCTGGGAAGGTTGAAGACCAGACGAGCTGCTGCATTCTGGATGAGTTGGAGAGGTCTGATGGCAGAGGCCAGTAGGCCAGCCAAGAGAGAGTTGCAGTAGTCCCGGTGGGACAGTACCATCACTTGGACCAGGAGCTGGTTCGAGGAGGGGGTGCGAAGGGGGCGGGGGGGTTCTCCAGATGTTGGATAGGAAGAATCTGCAGGACAGGTTCACTGCCGCAAATGTTCTTGGAGAGGCACACTAGGGAAATTGAGAAATCATGAAGGGGAGAGGTTAGAGCAGAAATGAAGATCATTTTGTCTTACCTGGGTTGAGCTGTAGGTGGTGGTTGTCCATCCAACTCTGGATGTCACTCAGACAAGCAGAGATGCAGGCTGAAACCTGTGTCAGATGGTGAGAATGAGAAAAACAGTTTGGTGTCATCAGCATAGCAATGATAAGACAAACCATGAGCAGTAATAATGGCCAAGGGATTGAGTGTAAAGGGAAAAATGAAGCGGGCCAAGGACTGAGCCCTGGGGAACTCCTGTGGCAAGGGGCCGAGGTGTCAATACTGTACCAGCCCAGGCAACCTGGAAGGAGCGACCTGAGAGGTAGGACTCGATCCAGTCCAGGGCTGTGCTGCAGATCCCCTGCAGATCCCCAGAAATGTAACGTTCCTATACTACAGATAATAAGCGATCAAACATGATCTTTGCGAGTATTGTGACAACAAACTTTTTTCCCTTAAAGTATTAAATGTGATGTTTTTTCTTACCCGGTGAAACGTCAGACACTTCAGCCAGCTCCTCTTTGGAAAAGCAGCCCTTCCCGTTTCGCGCACCGTCTCCAGACATTCAAACCCAGCGGTGTGCAAAGCCTGGTCGCTACTCCGAGTGGCAAATGCGCGTACAAGGCGTCTGCTTTCTTCTCTTTCCCTCTAACCTTCGACAATGACGAATAATGATATACTGATCCTGTGCGCTACTACGCCGTCGAGGAAGTCCGTGAGTCACAAGATGCCGCCCTGTTCGCAAACTCTGCCTCTCCCGACCTGCAGACGGCGATGGTAGTTCAGCGTACGGAACAGAGACTTGTCGACTGTGTCTCTCCGTTCGAGAATCACTTTAGGTGATGATCACTGAAGTATGGTAGCCTGAATCTCTAAATAACCTAATCTAGTTGGTATTGTTATGGCTCTTCATACTTTATAGTATAACGTGAACGCTGACCTGTAGTTGGTAGCCTGTTCGAAATAACTGGGAAAAACGATGGCACTCTTTTTTGAGTGTTTGCTCTAGATTTTCCCACAGATTCGCTGATAAAACAAAACTCACACATAGACCGCTGGTCTGTTGAGGTAGCTTATGGCAATGGTTTTAGAGAATATAAAATACAATAAATATTAAAAGTTTGCCTTAAAATATTTTAACATTAAAATACCGTTGTGTAAAGACCTTTCACAGTTAAATACAGTACTCCGAGTACAATGCAAGATAATGAGTGAATCTTTGTATTTGTAACCTATCGATATCCATTGAGTGGCTACTCAAAAGAAGGGCGTTTCGTGACGGCTAAATCTACTGTTGTCCAGTGATTGGTTTTGTTTTCCAGTGGGGCCCCGTCATTGACTACCGGACACAAACTGGGTCAAATGTATGTCTATAGATCATAGATCGCTCATACGTAGTTGGCTGTTTGTTTGCTTCTATAATTTTTGACTATGGTGTTTCTCAGTAGTTTTAATGGTGCAGGCTCGTTTACACATTCTGCTATATGTGCTGATGTTTTGTGACCCTAATTGTATGTAAATGTAATGGAATGTAATCGTGTCATGTAATGTAATTCCGTCTGGATCCTGTCGCCTTTGTAATCCCCGGCATATTTACTTTCTTGCTGATTGAAAACTATGCTCATAGATCAACTCCTACGTAGTTTCTGCAATGAGTGGAGACTCCAGACTTCTCCCTGTCAGCCGTCCACGACGTGCTCCGTGTAGCGTTAGAATCGGCCGTTAATTACAGAGGGGATATACGTCGAGCACCATAATTCATGGGACAGTGGCACATTTTTTGGTTCTCTACTCTAGCCCTTTGAGTTTGAAAGGAATCAGTGGCAATGAGGTTGAAGTGCAGACCGTGAGTTTTAATTTGAGTTTATGAACGAACGAACCGCTTAGCACCTTTTGTACATGGTACCCCAATTTCTAAGGTACAAAAAGTATTTTTCGAATTGGCTTCATAGACGTGTTTCATTAGGCAGGTCTATTAATAGTGAATGCAGAAGAGAGCTGTTGATGTCTCCCCTTGATTCTAGACTTTGTAATTGCCTTTGGAGATTGTTGTTGGGATATGGCAACACAAGGAAGATGCAAATTAAGCTGCCGCCAGGAGGCTCAGAAATTAAAATCAATCAATCAGGATCATTGCAGTATCCCTGGGCATGCCCAAGTCAACAGTCTGGTTCATTATTAACCAGAAAAAAAGACGGAGGAAGACCACTGAAGTTGAAGTTGTTGTTGAAGGCCCAACACCAAACTCGCTTTTTTGCTTTCCCTGACGACAGAAAGGTGGCGTATATTCAGCGCACACGCGAGACCAAGCTGTCTCCTGTCAGGCTGCTGGAGCCGGCCAGAACATCACGAACATAAACACTGTCCCTAAGACGAGCCTCGAGGCCCCTGCTCCACCGCTCTTCTCCCCAATTTAGGCAGGAACTGTCAGAGTCTCCTCCTGCTCAGAGATCTCCCCTCTCCTCCTGCCCAGAGACAACCCCTCTCCTCCTGCTCAGAGATCAGCCCTCTCCTCCTCTGGTTCTGGTTGGCATTTATATAGCGCCTTTATCCAAAGCGCTGTACAATTGATGCTTCTCATTCACCCATTCATACACACACTCACACACCGACGGCGATTGGCTGCCATGCAAGGCGCTGACCAGCTCATCAGAACCGGCAACCCTCCGACTGCCAGACGACTGCTCTTACTGACCGCTCTTACTGACCGCTCTTACTGACTGCTCTTACTGACCGCTCTTACTGACCACTCTTACTGACCACTCTTACTGACCGCTCTTACTGACTGCTCTTACTGACTGCTCTTACTGACCGCTCTTACTGACCGCTCTTACTGACCGCTCTTACTGACTGCTCTTACTGACTGCTCTCCTCCTGTTCAGAGATCATCCCTCTCCAGCTCATTCCACACCTTTCATTTTTGTGCCTTTTTTCCCACCTATGCGTTCAAGCGGAGGACTGGGAGGGGGGCGTGCACCCCCCCCCCCCTACCCGAAACCCACCCCCCCGGGACACCTGAGCACACAGGCACAGAGATCCCACCCCCCCAACCCGAAACCCAACCCCCCGGGACACCTGAGCACACAGGCACAGAGATCCCACCCCCCCCAACCCGAAACCCAACCCCCCGGGACACCTGAGCACACAGGCACAGAGATTCCACCCCCCAACCCGAAACCCAACCCCCCGGGACACCTGAGCACACAGGCACAGAGATCCCACCCCCCAACCCGAAACCCACCCCCCCGGGACACCTGAGCACACAGGCACAGAGATCCCACCCCCCAACCCGAAACCCACCCCCCCGGTACACCTGAGCACACAGGCACAGAGATCCCACCCCCCAACCCGAAACCCACCCCCCCGGTACACCTGAGCACACAGGCACAGAGATCCCACCCCCCCACCCGTTCGTGCTGTGGTCACACAGCGGGCCAAAACAAACGCACGTCAAAACGTAAGTGGAGATGGAGGGGATAGGGACTGGGGGTGGTTGTGGTTGTAATTGTAATTATAATTGCTGAGTGTTAGAAAGGAAATGTTTCAGTCCCCAACCCCAACCACCACCCACTCAACACCCCCAACACCCCCAAACCTACACAGAGAGGAGATTAGCTGGCAGTCTAGCAGCAGATGCTAGTGGCCCGTGTGCACAAACTGCTACTGTGTTGTGAGAAAAGGAATCCTGTCAAAGTGCTCATTGACCTTCTGATGTTCGATGCCTGTCTACCCCACTGTCCCATGCATGTGGGCTCCTGTGGGCTACCTGTTACTGAGAGGGTATGAGGGAATCTTGTTGCTTTGCTGTTGTTTTTTGTCCATCCTTTGGAAGAGTCGGCTCTTTGGAATGTTTAAATTAAAAAAATTCCAATTCCAAGGTTCCAGTGTTCTAGAGCTCCGTTGCTTTCAGTCACCAGCAGTGATTGTTACATCAGCAGCATTAGAATGTTCAGTTAGCAACGTTCAAATCGCCTGTTTGTGACCTCACCATGGGTGAAGGAGAATGTGGATGGAGAATGTTATTGGATATGTTTTGATTGCCATGCCATATCCTGCTATTGGAGAATGTGCCCCAGCCCGACCAGTTATGAATTCCAATTTTACACTCTGATATGGACGATCCAGCCTGCACAATCAGGTTTGGGGGAATAAGCGGCCCGGTCTCATCCGGGGACAATACAGCGGGCAGGAGCTGGAGTGGCCTTCCCCGGAGCACCACTCTGTTTACGCTCCAGAGGGAGATGAGGGCTGCATTCCAAACCCATGTCCAGACGTTCTTCCCACTGTCGCTCTGCAGCGCTGACTCCAGATCAGTGGATGGGGCTGTAGGGAGCAGCCGCTGTCCCGTTCCCACCGCTGAGCGCTGACCTGAGATCAGTCCTGACCGAGGGTGCGGTTTGGAATGACTCTGGCCTGTGGGATGTGGAACTTGGGGCGCTTGCTGGAACATCATTATAATTTTCATCTCTAAAAATAAGAGCATCTGTTCTGACTGTGTTGGACAATCACGGGTCTTCCATCCAAGTCATGCAAAAATAAGGCGCTTTTTTAAACAACAGATGATCTAGGATGAGTGCAATGTAGTGCTGCAGGCAAGTGCATTTATTTTTTGAAAATGCAACAGAAATAAAAACTAATTTTATGCAGTTTTCTGTTAAAATGGATGCACAGTTTAAACCTGAGCACTTGGAGGTCATAGTCATGACTCCTGACCAGCAGATGGACTGACGTCTTATGGATGAAGTTTGGCATTGCACAAGTAAGTGTATGACTATTCTAGAGTTACGCTGATGTTCTTCACTTCTGTAAGTCAGGATAATAGTGTCTTTAAGCCAATGCAATGCAGTGTAATGTAATGAGAAATGTCATTTTTGTTTTTAAACTTTTTTTATTTTTTATTTTAGTTTATGAGCCCAAAAGAAGCCTATTAGGCAATTTGGTTTCTCCCATTGAATTATGTCTGATTTGACTTCATCGTTAGCTTGCATGTGTACCCTTGTATCTCAGTATCTTAGCTTAGATTACCTTGCTACCTATACAACAGTGACATCCATCGAATGCCTGATAATCATTCCTACACACTCCGCACACATCTCCTTAGCACCCCAACACACATCCCACTAGTTCTGACCAATTCCCATTGCTGTGGTGTTTGTGTGTAACCTGCACATTTAAATATAACTTTTATTAGCTTCAATCCTGCATACAGAGACACTGTAGGACGTGGGGGTTGAGTAGCACTGCTCTGTCGCCCAGGAGGACGTGGGGTTGAGTAGCACTGCTCTATACCTCAGGAGGACGTGGGGTTGAGTAGCACTGCTCTATACCTCAGGAGGACGTGGGGTTGAGTAGCACTGCTCTGTCGCCCAGGAGGACGTGGGGTTGAGTAGCACTACTCAATAGCTCAGGAGGACGTGGGGTTGAGTAGCACTGCTCTGTCGCCCAGGAGGACTGTACTTCCACATGTTACCAGAAGAGGGCGCTGTTTTTTTACATTTAAAGCTCAGGAATTCTCTGTTTCCTAAATGACAGTTTATTTTGAATGAAATGTGAAGAGATTGGCAGTGGGTAATAACTTTATATTATAATTATATATTTATATTATAGCTGATTTGCTGATTTAGCCCTTTTTAATGAAAATCAGAATCTCTTACAGAACGTTCACTGTGGATTCTGGATACACAGGCACACAACCATACACTCACACACATACATGCACAACCACACACACACACACACACACACACACACATATGCCCATGCACATGCTCATCAAACAGGTGGTTTACCTTTACGACATTGGCTCAGGAGGTAAGAGGTATATGGTGTGTGTGTATGGTCATCTGGCAGTTGCCAGTTCGATCGAGGCTGTGTCGAAGTGTCCCTGAGCAAGACACCTAACTCCCAAATGCTCCTGACAAGTTGGTCGGTGCCTTGCATGGCAGCCAATCCTAGTTGATGTGTGAGTGTGTGTATGAATGGGTGAATGAGAAGCATCAATTGTACAGTGCTTTGGATAAAGGCGTTTTATAAAGGCGCTTACCATTTTACATGTCCTTGAATAATATGCAATTTATAACATGTTAATATGGCATTAATTAGACACACTGTCCTGTGTTTCATGTAAATACAACATTAAAGTCAATATTTGGAATGGAATGTAGTTTCTATGGAACAGCAAAATATTCTCTCAGCAAGTTAACATGGCTTCTGGGTGTTCATCCACACAGCAGACCCAAATTTAAGACCCAGGCTTTAATACAGCCAGCGCCCAGGGATGTGAGTCTAAACTGAGACGGGTGCGTGGGGGTTGGACCCAAAATGCACGACTCAGAAACAAAGGTTAGATAGTCCCGTCAGGGCTTTATTCGGGACGAATCCCAGGAGCGTAGTCACAACAAGCAATGTCCATACACGTAGATCCAGCCAAACAAATATTAAACAAACAAACAGCACGGTGCCGAGGGAAGAGGCAAACTCGTAGTCGGTAAACATGCAGGGAGGTCCGGTAGCAGGAGAGCGGTCAGCGGGGCAGATGTACAGGCGGACGGCAGGCAGAGTCGTAGTCGAGGGCGATGCGGAAACCATAAAACAATCAGCGAGGCAAAAGTACAAAGACGGTAGGCGAGGACGTGGTCAAAAACAAACAATGGTCAACGAAACAGAAATCAATAACGATGGTCGGTAAAACAGGCTTGGATCTTAACGTGAATCAATCAGAAAATAATGCTCAAGCGTTGCGTAGTAAAACTAGAGGCAGACAATTTCGCGAAGAACAGTTGCGCGACTGGGCTATAAATGCGGGTGTAGACAGGTGTAGACAGTTAGAGTGTAGCAAGGAAATGGAAAACAGGTGCGATGGATGACAAGTTTAACAAGGAGATTAGTAATCGTTAGTAATAAACCTATCCTGCCCTAGCATTAGTAAATTAGTAAATGACATGCACGAGAAACGTAAGGTAACATGAACACATGATTAGTTTTGTTAGTTTCTACCCAATCCTGATCTAGCGTTAGTCGTTTTAGTAAATAGACAAATGGAAACAATTAGGGAGTGAATGACAGAAGGAGCGAGAGAGAAAAGGCGGAACGCAAGGTTTGCGGAAAGACATGTAAAAGTGTATGCATAAACAACGACCAGTTAACGTAACAATAAACATAAATCAAAACATAATACAAAACGAAACTAAGACGATAACCATTCAACATAACAAGGTAATATAATCGTAACGAAACATAACTAGACATGACGAGAAAATAAATCGTAACAAGAAATAAACTAAACAACATGAGTGTGTGTGTGTACATGTATATGGTGTGTGTGTGTGTGTGTGTGTGTTTGGGACAGAGAACAGTGAGTGTGTGTGTTTGTGTACATGTATATGGTGTGTGTGTGTGTGTGTACATGTATATGGTGTGTGTGTGTGTGTACATGTATATGGTGTGTGTGTGTACATGTGTACATGTATATGGTGTGTGTGTGTTTGGGACAGAGAGCAGTGTGTGTGTGTATGTATATGATGTGTGTGTGTGTGTACATGTATATGGTGTGTGTGTGTGTGTGTGTGTGTGTACATGTATATGGTGTGTGTGTGTGTGTGTGTTTGGGACAGAGAGCAGTGAGAGCAGCTGGAAGACAGAATGCTGACGTTCTGCATCAGATGTTCTTCATCAGACGTTCTGCGTGAGACATTCTGTGGTGGGTGTGTGTTGACTCACAGGGCCCCTCTCCCATGTTCATCACACTGGTTAAGAGCAGAGGCAGACGGAGGGGGAGCATGTTCATCACATTGGTTAAGAGCAGAGGCAGGCGGAGGGGGAGGGGGGTCAGAGAAGGGGAGTTGCGTGTCGATGAGTGCCGGAGGCACCCTGATGTTTACAACCGAGAAAACTTTAAACTGTCCGCGTCGGACACGCCACAGGAGCAGGAGAGCCCCGGCCACGGCAGGAAACATGAAACCATCATTCTGTGTCCTGTTATAGTCGGCCAGTTTGCAGGTTCTTTGGCACGAGCTAAAGTGAAATATCATCGTAGAAATACGCTCACACAAAGGTATAGAGGGTGCTGCAGTCTACCCTCATCAAGAGCAGAAACCAACAACATAGTTTTTTTAGAGTAGCATTTAAAGCATCTATGGCAAAAAAAAAAAAAAAAATTGAAACCTATGTAAATGTTTGAACCTTGATCTCAGTAGCAACCTCCTTTATTAACTATGGTAGTTGCTTGAGCCTTATTAAACTGCAATGTACAAATAAAAGCATGTCGTTGAGCCTTTCTGTCATGGAATGACTATATCAGTGCCAGATTCATGCACTCTCAGCCAATGATGTGGCAACCTCTGCTTTCTACAAGACACAAATTACCTACCGTCTGGTTATAGTGTGTTACATTGTTTGTAAACTGGGGCTACACTACAATTAATTACGGCCATCTAAGATATGAATTGTGTTTGAATTTGATAAAAGGATGGAATGTATGATTATATGTTATTATTATTATCATTATTAGCTAATGCAGCGTCATGCTGGGATACTATAATTATGAGTGAGAAAAGTTGGGTGTCATCTGCGGCGAGATGGAAGAATATTACATCTTTTCTGCCTTTGAAAACATCTCCCTGTGTTCATGTTCGTGGATACTACCCGGGGAGGACGTCACATGAACAGGACCCCAGGCATGATGCTTTCAGTGTGGGAGAGAGCGAGTCTAAGACCAACCCCGCAGACTGGTGTCACAAACTCACAAAAACCAGAACCTTCCACACTCACCCTCAGCTCAGATACTCAGTCAATGTTCACTTCCTTTTAAACTTCTTAAACCAAAATTAGAGACATGCTCACTTGCAAAGTCACTAGCTGAACCATCATTAATCACCAGTGGTGTAAACATAGAAGCAGTAGCTGTGTTTTTTTTATTTATTATAAACATTTATGCTACGTCATGTTCGCGATAATCCAGGACTTTCATTCAGTGACAAATTATCCTCCTCTTAAAGATCAGTAAACATTAGGGGACTAACAATCCTTTACACTGATGTATACCATGAACTACTACAGTGGAATTAAATTATTAGCAAGTTATTATTTAACGTCTATGTCTCTCACCCTCCGTATAATGAAATACTCATAGTGTTGCAAACTCATTTTAAATGTGAAATAGTGAAATGTTTTCTTGTGATTTGGAATTCAAAAGGTATTTTAAGATGCTGACTGGGAGTTTTGCCAGTATAAAACCATGGATAAAACGTCAGTCAGGTTAAGCCGTAACCAAATTGAAGTAAATGTTAGTATTTCTGCAGACACGTGGGTAGTAACCATGGCAGTAAATTCTCTCTTTGTAACCGGCGGAGATAAAATATTACGTAATTCATTGGTTAGAAATTACTTCCATTCTCAATCAAAACGTTTTATAACAGGAACTTCTTATTTCAACTCTGTTCAATCAGCAACCGTTACTCTTTCTGTGGACCAGGAAATACTCTGGGCCTCGTGCCCGGAAATATCTTTGTAAAGTTTCAAATGGCATGTCGCCATCTGCTGTTTAAACCTGCTGCGTGTAGTTGAACGTTACCTGAATATTTATTCTGGCGCTACGTCTGAAATTAGCTGACAATTTAGAATGCCAAAACGGTATTAGTATGTCCATACTTGCATACAATAGTATACTAAACCCACATGTTTTTTGTTTTTTTCTCTTTCAAAAGATTAATGTCAAAAGGATTCGATAACAGATTTATGTAGAAGCGCAATGCTATGAAAAAGTCGTTTTCGCCCATCCAGGTTGTCCTCCATTATTGCATATTTTACATCTTTAGTCCAAAAGTCATATTAGACAAAGGGAACCTGAAAAAACACAGGACACATAAAAAATATATATATTACTTAATTTATTTAATGGAAAATGTATCAAACAACCATGATAAAACGTAATGGGCCCCTTAAATGTAGTAAGTGGTTGCACCACTTTTAGCCTGTAATTTGATATAATTACATTACATTACAGTCATTTAGCAACCTTATATCCTTCACAGGTGGAGGTTCGTGTAGGACTTTTGACTATATACTGTGTTATCTTCTACTTCCCTGTTTGCCACCTTCTGATCCTTGCCTGTCCTTGCCCATCTGCCAATATTTCTATTGGAAATACTTCCGAGTTCGCTACTGGTTCGATTGTTCTGAAGCCTGACATTTAGTAGGTGTTACTTCTGGCTTCATATTCAGTGCCAGGTGCTACCCAGTTTATTGTACTCTAAGGTGCAGGTGTGGGAGTCAAGCTTGTTCTCCATGACTATTGTAACCTGTCATTAGAGGACTCGAGGAGCTTAAACTAAGCCAGGAGGAATTTATGGCTAGCCAAAATAAACTGGAGGGATTTCCTGCCTTCACAAATCAGAAGGGTGCATTCTGATCACTTCATTCAAGGTATAATCTAGCCAGATCAGATTGATTAATACCAGTGTTGACAACTAACGTTAATGTTAGTATCCCGTTAGTAAAGCTGGGTAACATTAGTCGGCTGGTTAACGTTAGCTAGCGTTCACAAACTTACGTGAACGTTAGCAGAGAGAGATCCTTATCTCAAAGGAGCACACTAGCCACTCTGCTAGTAATCTTGATTTGTCTTTCATATGGCTAAACAGCTCTGTGCCTCTAATAAATGTGTTGTAAGATTAATCAGCTACATTTATGATATCTCCCCTTTATTTCTCTTCATGTGAAGAAAAACGGTTTCGAAATGTGCAAGCACTAATTCCTGATGATTTAACCCTGGGCACCCAAGAGTTTAATCCGCACACACAACATGCAAGTCAATGCTTTACATTCGATTTTATTTGATGCGCTACAAAGAAAATCAAACAGTAAATCGACTTAAAGAAAGAACAGGAGTAGAACTCCAGCAGGTGTTGCGTACATGAAAAGCAGGAAATAAAACTTGATCCCAAGATTGATTTCTTTACCCAATTTCTTACAGACTACACCGGGCTAAAGTGACCAGCCTTAAATGGGGTATCAGCCACAAAAGTCAGCGGGAGGAAGCAAAGCGTTCACTTCCACTTCACAGAGATGAAGGTAGTTCTCTCCTGGAAGGTGCACCGTCACGTAGCGTCCCAGCATTAGCCCGGGACAGGGAAAGGTTTTAGTCTCTCCTGCTGTCATAGTTTCAATCTTGCTGCACCTGCAAGAGGGAACAGAAAAAAGTTGCTAAGTGGCTTATTTTGAATAATAATTGTCTAATTAAGAGTCCTAACTATGAATATGATGCTGCCTCGGTTACAGTAGCTAGCGTGTGATGAGGGGGAAGCTTATTGTGCGGATGGGCTGGTAATGGAAATGATCTGTCAGTGTGAGCTGGTCTGTACTCTGGTCTGTACTGCAGAGTTAAAGTGTGGGCAGGTCTGTCCTCTGGTCTGTACTGCAGAGTTAAAGTGTGGGCAGGTCTGTACTCTGGTCTGTACTGCAGAGTTAAAGTGTGAGCAGGTCTGTACTTTGGTCTGTAGTGCAGAGTTAAAGTGTGAGCAGGTCTGTACTCTGGTCTGTACTGCAGAGTTAAAGTGTGGGCAGGTCTGTACTCTGTACAGAGGGGGCTGTTGGCAGCACTCTCTCTCTCTGAAGGACACACTTATCTGCTCTGCCCCAAATAGAAAGAGGGCATTGCAGAGGTGAGACAGACATTATGACCAGGCATTTCAAAAAAGTGTTTGTGAATATGAGGCTCTGCGTGTAAAGATGGCTACTGACCGTGCATTATTGATGCCGTTGTTCTCCAGGGAGTCGCCGATGAGTATCTGAGCTCCACTGATCCTGTCTCCACAGCAGTCTCCTCTGTTGGTGATGGTGACGGAGGTGATTAAGTAGGACCTCAGCAGGTCCACCCTCCACCAGGAGTTGGGGCTGAATGAGGTGTGGGCACAGGACGCATGGGAGAAATGAGCATCTCGGTTTCCATCAATGGCATTGGCTGCCTGGCTGAACGCTGCCCATTCGCCTGATATAAGACCTGATTGAGTGGCCTTGCCGCGTAAAGCCACGTTCTCTGCAGGGGGAAATGAACACAACTGAGCCAACATGGCTGTAAAATGCTGTTACTTTATTAGCACCCTGGACTAACTGTGTCCTGTGCAACTGCAGCAGTACTGTGAAATTACCCATCATGCCTTTGGGTGTTCAGCCAAATTCTCCACGGCAGAGGCTGTAAGTCACTGGCCATCGGATCACTTTGGCTCATTGGGTTTATGAGTTGGAGGGAAAGGTTTGTCAGGCATAATATGAGTCTGATATGTGAAGCTGGCTTTCATGCTTAAATGTTTAGTGAACCAATAACATGAAGTTAAATTCCACAAGGTCTGATATTACTTCAGTTAAATCATGTCAGTGGCAATAGTACCTGAATTGAATTGTACTTATATTCAAGTGGTAAAAACATTTGCCTTTGGTCAACACTTCCAAACACCAATTTTTTTATCTCACTCGGAACATTAATTTCAGACAACTGATCCAAATAGATATGGATAAAGATTGATGAAGATTTTTCAGCGAAACACCTGTACACTTTCATGCACAGGTGATTTCCATGGCAGTGCATTTGCATGGGGTGAAGTGTACCTTCTGTAAATCCTGGAGGAACTGAACATGACTTGACGGCTGAAAGTGCCACGATCTGAACAAGTAAGATTATCACCTTCATCCTGGAAAAGAGGAGAGAGATTATTGAGCAGAGACCAAGTACATTTTGGAAGTATTCTGGGGAAAATGTACATTTCACAAGTCAAATCTTCAAACAAATATTGAGTTGACATGTGGCTCTACATGGTGCATTCTCAATTTAATTTATTTTATTTAGTTAATTTGACGCAACAGATTTTTCTTCCAATGCAAAGCATTAAGAAGGTAATGTGTGCTAGCTAACTTAGCTTAGGTAACCAGATAGCCAGCATGAACCACCAATGATGAGACCCTTGAAGGAACATAACTCTTGAACATATAAAATATTTTTTTACAAAGAGATGAATTCAATGTCAAGATCACGGGTTACCCCATTTAGGGTTAAGCAATTTATAAACATAGGATACAACATTGCGTCATGGCTACATTTTCTCAGAGAAATAAACAGTGAAACTGAGCACAGCTAATGTTCAATTAAATGGTTGAAAGCTTTCAAAAGCTTCATCATTAATTTTGGTCAGATTGCTAATAGAGAGCTTTTCAGGTGGATCTGCAGGTAGATCTATTCTGTAAACTCACCTGTCAGTAAGGCAGCAGGTTCACAGGTAGATCGTTGGTAGTTATTTGGTCTCCAGTGCAGACGTACCCAGAATGAAGCCTCTTAAATACCCCAGAATGGGAGTGCACTCCCTACAGATCTGAAACTGAGGACAAATATTTGTGCAAGTGGGGTGTATGATGATCCATCAATGCAAAAAAAATGCATGAACAATGAGGCAACATCTTCATTTCATCCAGATTACCAAGGAAGTTTGTGCTGATGTGTTTATCAGGGGCCTAGTCAGAGCACCCGTCCCCCTCCCTCAGTGACCGATTTCCAGTCAGTTGAGCAAGGAAGGCCAATTTCATAACCAGTGTCAAACCTCTGGACACATTCAGCGCTTTTGCCCACGACGGAGAAATCAGCCTTCTTCTCAGCCGCCTTTAAACTACTAATCCCCTCTGCCAGAGGCCACAGATGAGGGCGACAGGCAACATTGGCTCAGATCTGTTGGCTGCCAGTCGGAGGGTTACTGGTTCCATCCCACCCTAGGTGTGTCGAAGTGTCCCTGAGGAAGTCACCTAACACTAAAATGCTCCTGATGAGCTGGTCGGTGCCTTGCATGGCAGCCAATCGCTGTTGTTGTGTGAGTGTGTGTGTGTGAATGAGGATCATCAGTTGTACAGCGCTTTGGATAAAGGTGCTATATAAACGCCGACCTTTTACCATGTGTGCAGAGAGGCCTCAGTGGAGACTGGCCAGTTGTCAAGGTAACGATGTCAGGAGAAGATACTCCCTTTATCCTTCACACAGGCTCACAAGTCTCCATGCTCAAGCAAAGCACATTCCGTGAACTATTTGGTGAGCAGGGAGCCGGCCTCCAAGGCCCCTCCGCTTGGCTGAGGCTAAAGGCAGCCGATGGCCAACAAGCTCCTTGTGTTGGCTGAGGCTAAAGGCAGCCGATGGCCAACAGGCTCCTCGTTGGCTGTATGGAGGTAAATCTTGGCACTGGCACCACTCTACTTCCAAAATGTGGCATTATTATTGTGAAAGATCATTGTCTCCTACAGACACCAGGCCTCTTGGGAGAGAATATTATCCGAGGCAGCTGATGGATGACACGTTAAAGACCGGACTAGCCCTCCACGCCAACCCAGTGGGCCAGCAAGCGTGCAGAGAAGCGCTGGCTATCTGCCTGCCTCCAGGTTTACCCAATCAGATGGTGAAGTGGGGTATGTGTGTGCACTGTACAATATTATTGCCCCACCTAAGCAGGAAGTAGTATTCATGGGAAGGGTTTGGGGGGGCGCTGGAGGACACTTGTACCTGGACCTGGTGGAGCCATTGTCTGATCAAGCCAAGCACGACTGTTCCCGACTAGTGGCCAGGGCTGTGGTCAACACTGAGGGTGGTAGGGTGCCAGAGAGGCTGAACACTCTGGGTACAGCACCAGTATGCCTGAAACGGCATCAAAAGGTTGCCTGCACACTTGAATAATGAAACTTTGTGATATCCAGGTGCTCATATTTTATTGTATTCTGCTACAACACATGAAAATAATGTCCAGCTGCAACAGGTTGTGCGACCTGAAACCCCAAGTGATGTCTACATCCCAGCGGGCCTGAGTGGAGCAGACCATACCCCAGAACAGACACAGCAGGTAAATGCTTTTCTATGCGAGCACAAAGAGGTGTTCTCCATGTCTGCCCATGACTGTGTACAGGCCGATGCTGTGTTTCACCCAATCTCCACAGGGCAGGCACCACTGACAAACCCAACCAAATCTCTACCAGGAGGTGCGTACATTGATCCAAGGCATGTTGGAGGCAGGAGTGATCTGCAAGACCACCAGCTCTTGGGCATCACCCATAGTCTCAGTGCCCAATAAAGATGGCACTTTAAGGTCTTGCATAGATTATCATAAACTCAACAGTGTAACCTCCAAATATGCCTTCCCCTGGCCCCGCGATAGAAGAGTCTTGCACTCTGCTCTCGAAGGGCAGGTTCTTTTCCACCCTCGACCTCACCAGTGGATACTATTGATATTCGTAGGATTGTACATTCAGAGTTCTTTAGAGTGTCTGTCATTTTGATCTATGAAAAATTGGCCGGCATTTCATTTTTGCTGGGTTAGGACTAGAAAGCTCAACGAAGTAAAATGTAGTATGTTTTCCACAAAATCCAAATGGCACCAACATTGAGGGAGGGACCCTCTGGAACCCAAAAAAACAAATCATGTATTGTAATCAAACATGTCCTTTTGGAGAGCTTCTAGAACAGCTTCATAAGGGGTACTTAACTCACCAGTAAATTCACTCAGAAACAGTCAAACCACTTATTTTCACCGTGCTAAGCATTGTGCATTTTTTATTAAAACCGCACCCATACCCAGCTGTGCTTTGTGTTATGGGCTAAGGATGAGTTAGCTGGAAAGCGACATGAATCAAGGATTGATCAGGGTTGAAAGAGTTGTTCAGCAGGTGTTCAGCCAACATTTTTATAACCTCCAGATCATTAACTCACCACTGTGTTCTGTACCAGAAATTCATTAGCTACCAGAAGACCGATAAACGTTTATTTACATTTAATTATTGGTAAACTGCTCTCTTACTTGGCCACCCTCCAAATATTCACTACTGTTTAAGATCACAGTCCTGTGTTCATATAAAAGTCCCTGGAATCAGAACAGTTTTTTGATTTAAAAAAGGCATTTGAGTGCTTTGCAGTGCTTTGTTGGAATGATCTTCAGTCAAAGCTCCAGCTTGACTGAAATGTTAACAGTCTTATGCAGGATGTGTGCTCCTGTTACTGATATGCAGTATACAAATGTCTATCTACGGATGTCCATCCAGGCTGTCTGAGAGCCTG
This sequence comes from Conger conger, assembly GCF_963514075.1. NCBI lineage: Eukaryota > Metazoa > Chordata > Actinopteri > Anguilliformes > Congridae > Conger > Conger conger. Next base: position 1,912,238 of record NC_083760.1, on the reverse strand, counting down.
ATGAGTGTTTTTGTTTTCGCTGCCTGCCCTCATTTCACTACGTAGTATTCCTCTTGTCCTCCCTAGTTCCCTCCATGTGTTTCCTTCCCATCCCTGTCCTCTCTCCTCTCCCCAGGTCCCAGTCAGGTAGGAGGTTCGCCTCTCGCCAACATGAGCAGAATATCTCAAACCTCATCTTCCCTCCCAGATCCGCTGGTACTGTTGTATACTGAAGACCTATAACTTTTATTGCACTTCATTTTACTTCTTACTTACTACTTTATTTTGTATTGTATGCTTTGTTTACTGTGTTAACTGGTGGCCAGGGGCTTGTTTCACAAACGTTGCAATGTGCTAGCTGAGATCTGCCAGATTCCAGAGATTTCTCCTGTTGCAAGCGCGTCCATGTAGGCAATCAGTAAACCGGCTATCATTCTCATCTGCCTGCTTCCTTTTGGTTTTCCATTTGCGCACAGCATCAGCGCTCCTCAGCAAAATGGGTGTCACCGATATTTCAAAGGGTGGGAAAATAAGCCTAGACTTCATGGTAACGGTGTAATGGTGTTTTGTCATTTTTAATATCCAAATTAAGCCTAACAATGTCATCGAGATGCCATCCATCAAATAATATATTCACATCCCTGCAGACTTTTGCCTTGCATGTTTATTCCCATACATAATAGATACAGTAGATTCATTGATAAGAATAAGATTAGACTAGACAGATTTTGTTAAAACAAGCTAAGCAGTCTTACACAGACAGTAATTGGTAAATTAATTTATAATGATTTTTGAAATATTTTATAGCCTAAATAAAAAAAATTTTTTTTTAAAGATTCAATTAAAACATATCTCTAATGATTAAAAAATTATGTGACACAATCTATGCTGCACAATGCCGGATAACACAAATCATTTTTTTCTCAATTACTAATAACTAATATCTATAATTGACTGCTTTGGAAAGAAAAAAAATAAGGATTCAACAAGTTTAAATACATTGTTTCTTCACAAGAGAGTAGAAATTGCTGTCACGTTTCCCGCTGTCTCTATAGCCGTAGTGACACATCAGTCCATGCCTCGTTCGAAAGAGTTTTCCTGGAATGCCTGGATTGCTCTTCTGACTAGAAACAGAAAAACAGTTATTAAAAGTCAAATGTGAAACCGCTCCCACAATAAGTTATTGTGTGTGTGTAGTGTGTGAGTGGGGAGGGACCCCACAGGGTTTTGTGATGTGTCTAGTACCCTCTAGCTTACAGCTTGCTGCCACTGGCTTGCCCATATGGTGAACAGGGAAGCAGCCCTGTGTGTAAGTCTTCTCTTTTACATTACATTAATGGCATTTGATGCTCTTATCCAGAGTGACGTACAACAAAGTCCTGGTGAAGGTCATGTTTTGCAGACTCATTGAGAACATCACTGAGGATATTCTCCCAGCACCCCAGTGTGGTGTCAGAAAGAACAGAAGCACTGTGGACATGATCTTCACTGCACGCCAGCTGTAGGAAAAGTAACTGGAACAAAAAGAAGGTCTGTTCATGACCTTTGTGGACCTCTGAAAAGCCTGACGCTGTTCACCGTGACCTTCTCTGGAAAGTCCTCCTGCACCGTGGCTGCCCCAGGGAGTTTGTGAACATCTTGCAGCCGGTCCATGTGGGAATAAGTGCCACGGTGATGATAGGGAGACGAGTCAGAGCCGTTCAGTGTTGGCACCGGCGTTAGACAAGGTTGTGTGCTCTTTAACATCTTTCTCCTCTGTCACAACTCCTGCACAGGGACGGGGGGAGTAGGGATTGGGGGAACCTTGACTTCCGGCTGGACAGGAACCTCTTTGATATCAGGAGGTTTCATACGACCACAAAACTCATGCATGCATGCATATTTGAGCTATAATATGCTGATGACACCCCACTCTTACAGCAGCGGTGAGAGCATACAGCAGAATGGGGCTGTCTGTTAACATCCACAAAACAGAAGTCCTCTGCCCTTGGTCATGTGGTATCCCAATTGAACATCCCATCTTCCCCATCTCTGACTCTCCACACTTCAAATACCTTGGGGGCATCCTCTCACTGCAACATCTACCTGGACATCCAGAACCAGATCAAACAGGCCTCATCCTCCTTTGGACGCCTCAGGGATCAGATCAGCAACCTGTACCTTACCAGCAAAGTCGCAGTGTTTCAGGCCACAGGTCTGTACATATTACATGTGAAATGGCTTTAGCACATTTTGAAAGTGTCCTGCATCTCAGATCGTCCGACTAACAACAGCAGAAGTGTCAAAGCTACCATGGTGGACCACCAGCTGAGATGGTTTGGCCACCATCAGAATACCACAGCACCACCTGCCCCAGAGAATCCTTGACAGACACATGAGACTGGGTCATCTCTCTGCTGGTGGACAAAAGAAACGCTACAAAGACCAACTGAAGAGCTCCCTCCAGAAGTGTGGACTAGACGCTGATGCACTGGAGAAAATTACCTCTGACTGGACCAGTTGGTGTAGGTCATCTCATGACGGGGTAAAGGAAAACAGGCTGAAAAGTACTTGGTGAAGAAGCAAAGGAGGCTTTGAAACCATGGCTGCAACTGACAGAACACGGTAGGTTTTCATGTGCACTGTCTGTGGCAAGCAGTGTGCATCCCACATCAGACTTTACAGTCACAAGCCAACCCATAACAAGCAGTAGGGGTCAACCTCAGACACAACAGGTTACCTTAAGCAAGTAAGTAACTGCATGTGTGCGTGTGCATGTGGACTCCCTTCATACGTTTGCAGTTTGTGAAAGCTGCTGTGTTATCGTCCACCTGTGACTGAAACCAATATTAAAGCTGTACGAAGACTCACCTGCACACCAGGCATGTAATCCAGGGCCATGAAATAGCCTGGCCAATCTCTACAGTGTTGTGGTATATCCCTCCACTCAACCACTGCACTCCGCTGCTCCCACAGGGGTCCACCAGCACCTGCAGAAACAACCCTCTTACAGTCACACAGTGATGACATCAGACCTTATACAGTCACACAGTGATGACATCAGCCCCTCACTAACAGGCCTCATACAGTCTCACAGTGATGACATCAGGCCTCATACAGTCACACAGTGATGACATCGTAGACAATTGTAGACTATTTCCTTAGCGTCCCATCGACATTAGAAGTCACTGACTTAGGGCAGGCGTACTGTACATTATATGACTTGCGGGATACTGATTGTTCTTTTCAGATCGGGACCAAAGAATTTCTCAACATTGCTACTCTGTGGGTGTGAGATATCATTCTGATTTGATCCAACTGGCTGACAGGCTCTGGATTGTTTGTTTGACGTGGCTTGACTTGAATTTGTCAGGTGTGAGAGGCCCTGTGAGCAGATTCTGTGTTTTGATTCCCATTGCCGACTCCGTTTATGTTTTTCAGATCAGCTCCAGAGCCCATATAGTCTATGCCAGGGGTAACCAACTTCATTCATTAGCTAGAGATCCTGTTCAGCTGATATTAATTATGCCAAATTAGGGTTGAAATGAAAATCTACAGGATGGTAGATTGCCAGGAACAGGGTTGGTGACCACTGGTTTACGGTTGTCACGATCAGACCCCTCCAAGTGTGAGACGCCATCCAAGCTCCCGATTTTATAACCCCTGAGAAAATCTGAAATGTACATGCGCCCTTAACCTGACTTAACAAGCTTTTGGAAACTAGCCAATCTAGTCTGCAACAAGACCAACACTAGTGAGGTGAAAATATTTATTGTAGTTGAATTTCTTATTGTTTTTGTTATTGTTATCATTATCATGGCTGCTGATGATGACCAAAACAGAGTAACAATCAAGAGAAAAAGCACATACATTCACAAACATACGCACACACAAATACATACACATAAACTCACACACACATACACACACTCACACATACATACACTCACATATACGCTCACAACATACCTGAAAACTGGTAGCCCTCCTCTCCTTCCAATCATATTCATAATTGCAGGTGTTGACACTATGGATCCAGATCCATCCTCCATGCCATCCACCATCTGGGCCTCTAGCTCGACAAACATGGTGTTCGGTTCGAGATTTCACAGTATCTGTCAAAGGACAGCAAACGGAGAACTCTCACTCATTTCTATCAAGCTGATGAGCTGTCATTGAGGATTTACATTCATGCTTAGTGCTGCCTGTGATCTCATCAATATAGTGCACAGGGCTTCATGGTCCTGAAGGGCAGATTGTCTGCTCTCCTCTTACCTAGGAGCCCATCAAGTACATTCATTTGTCTGTTAATTACCAACATGAAGATAAAAGTGGGTCCACATTTGGATTTCAGGGCCAAGATTAGGTAACCGGGCCATTGACTTCAAAAGGGTCTTACTTTACATAATGTTGGCACTGAATAATGCTTGACCACCATGTGGAGTGTTTAACCTTCAAGTCTATGCTAATTATTATTTTCACTACAAACTTAGTGTAATGTGTTACTATAGGGGGGTGTCATTGAAGCATTCATAGAATCACAGGACTGTACGTATTAATTTACTTAAGGATTCATGAACATCTATAAAGGTGCTATGACTGTGCTAACTGTGGTTTTATGAATGCATCATTGACACCCCCTATAGTAAAGAGTATCCAAGTAGGTTATAGGGAGAATTCATGAACATCTATTAGGTGCTATGACTTTGCTATAGTGAGGTCTTTGAATGCTTACTTGACAGCTCTTTGTAGTGAAATTTTACAACAATAATATCCTCAAAAACTCAACCCTGATGCACCCTGATTAAGATACGTACGTTGTGGAATACCATCATTCTGGGAACGAGGAACCCATCTCAGGTTCTGGTAGCGGCATCCCTGTGAGTGTGCATCATGTCCTTCCCACAGAACCCAAGGACTCACGCAGGAACAGCTCTGGACGTGGTTTGTGGTGGAACATTGTGCATTTACCCCACAGCGAAACACACTGCATCCGTCCACACATTCACCATTGCGGCAGACCTCACTTTGTCCACACGCACTGTCCTTGATACATCTGTCACAAGCTGGGGGAGTGAATGAAGGACAGGGCTGCTGGGTGCATCGGTAGGTGTCACTGGTCTGCCCTTTGGCGGAGGCCCAACCCCCATGACAGGAGGATGTACAGACTGTAGCTCCTTTCTCAGGTGTACACACGGTGCTCCCCCTCTCAGGATGAGCGTAGCAGACAGGAAGGACTCTCCATTTTCCTTTAGAGCACTGCTCCGTCTCTGGAAAGGGCTGGTAATCATTCTGGCATGATAGTGGGACCTCCTGCTGGTCTGTGCTATGATAGGGCTTCTCACAGTAACTGTTGGAGAGGAGCTCTGCCTTGAGTGGGCCACAGCCATTCCTGTTGAACAGGGTCCACTGCTGAGATATATACTCTTTAAACAAATTGATCACATATTCATTGGACCTCATATGTGCACGTCTGTGTACCATATTTTGTACAGCTTTAGGGCCAAGCTGCAGTTCTTCTGGAGTCACTGGCTTTTGTGACTTGTGTTTGATCAACAAATATTTCTGCCAGCCTAAGACAGCTTCCTGCTCCATAGCAAACATAATGCGAACAAAATAATCAATTCTCTCACTGTAGGATTTAGAGCATGCTGTTATAGGATTTGAATGATCAGCTGATTCTGTGAGTAGTAATTGCCGAAGAATGTCCAGGATATTTGCTTTATCTCCAAAGCCTTTTCCCTGCATCATCAGATCAAACTTGTGCAGCATGAAAGGGAATGTGGTGCCTTCAGTAAAAATGGTTTCGACCTCTAAGACATACTTATCCTGTGACATTCTTTCCTTTTTAAGAAAATTGTGCACTTTTGCCAAATATGTGAATTTCTCAATGACAGTATTGTATTTAATGAATATGTGTGTCCACTGGATGTCTTGCCGTAGGTTGTCCAGCTGGGCTCCTATATATTCTTTCATTTCCCGAAGATCAAAATAAATAGCAGTCAAGTCTGGCACAGGCTGGAAAGTGATACCAATGAGCTCACTCTCCACGGCTGCAAAGTCAATGTCATTCTGTACACTTCCCTCACAGGTTGGGCCATAGAACATTTTCTCACACTTACAGATTCCACCTGACGTGTCCTTAATTTGTCTACATTTACCATTGTTACAGTTCACATCAGAACAAGGACGGTTTTCAACAAGTTTCTGACTCCTTAAATATATTGTAAATGTTGTGTAGCCTGTGTATTGCACATGTCCAGATAGAATCATCATCGTCATTGGACATTCTAGTTTCACTAACTCATTATCGACTGTTTGATCATAATCTGAAGGCTCATGAATGTATTCTACATGCTTCATAGCGACACTTGAAAAAATAATGGGCCACTTGGAAATTTTGTTTGCACAGAGTTTTCCATTTCTATTCCATTCCTGTTTCATTGCGGTTTTAATGCCCCCTTTTACAGTGAACCCTTTCTCCCTGTGTAGGAGGTGTATCACTACTTTGTCTTGAGCGATAACTTTAATGGAGTTTCCATTAGTCCTCTCTTCTCCATCTTTTTTCTCATGTACAATGACTGTCCACTCAAACCAGTTGAACTTCTTGTCCAAATGCTTCTTGATCCTGTAGGCAAGATTTATATTATCTGGCAAAGGATTGGTCCCTATTTGCTGGACATCCTTCTCTGCCCACACCTCAAAGTTGTCTGTGCACTCAATCAAGACGTCCTGTATCTTTTCTTGGATGTTGGATAGCTGTGTGACTGCCTCTTTCGCTTTAAGCTTACCATCATATCCCTTTAAGGCATAATAATACAGATTCAGCTGCAGGCCAGTGACCATCAGGGAAGTAAAATATGAAGTGAATTGCACAAGGGTCTTAAAATCCCCTTTAGACTTTTGAGTGACAAGAACTAAAAGGTTCTGATTCAGGCTGGTTGGGTTGTTCTCAGTCAGGTATCTGTGAAAGTTAAAAACACTGCTCTCTGTTCCAGTTGTCTCGTAGAAAGTGACAAATCTTTCAGCCACTCTCATCTTCTCCTCTTTTGTCTTTGCTTCAGCAGCATGGTCTATGAACTCTCTCAGTTTAATCCAGGCATTCTTTATGTTGTTCTCGTCACGGGAGTAGGCGCTGGCATATGCTGCCCATTCAATTTCCTTTCCCAGAGTGTTTATTTGCAGTGCCATGGAGTCCAGTTTCCTGTTGACCTCTGAAAACTGGACCTTCATGAACTCTAACAATGGGTCCTCTTTTGGAATAAAAGCAAAGATTAAACCCACCACTGCTCCAAGAGGACCTAGATTAGCTGCAATCTTCCCAAGCTTGCCAAAGATGCCAATGGCTTTCTGGATAATCTTTCCCCCTTTTTCGGCTTTTGAAGCCCACTCTACCAGCTCATTCAGGATTTCTGACAATTCAACAGTGGTGCTGATACCCTTCTCCACTTGATCTACAACATCTGGGTCGAGATTGGCAGTTGAGAAGCTGCTGTACAGCAGGAGATAGAGCACAGCGAGGAAGACTTTTCCGGACTTCATCATTCTTTCCTGTATGACAAAAACAATCATTACATTACATTTGGCATTTGGCAGATCAACATGAACAACATCAATAAAAGACTCAAATAAATCCAAAACAAACACACTGCACTGGAGGTACATTTTTGTTCTTCAAGGATCAAATTTCCCAAATGTACCCTCAAAGTACAGTAATGTGGTCTTTGGGTACACATTGATATGTTTTCCAAGCAAAAAAGGTACAAATTAATTATATATTGCTCCCTGGGAGTACAATTTTAGGTGGCAAAAAAGGTTTGTCAAAAGTTTGGACAAACCTTTCCTTTTTCCTGCTTCTTCCTATAATCACAATAATACCTTGACGATATAATATAACGGATATATTCAATGAGGTCCATTGATTTTTGTCAACCCCCATAAACAAGTCAAACACATTCCAGAATTTCACATGCTACTTAGTATTCAAAGGCTGGCTGGCTCTTTATTTATAAGTATTCTGAATAATAATTAAATATTTCGAGAATATATGTAGATGCTCACGAACATGGAACATCTCAGAAATATTCAATCCAAAATATTGAGTGTATTTGAAATGTTACGCAGGTGAAAAAATGCTGTGTTGTTTTATGCAAGCCTAACAAATTATAAATAAATTGACTATTCGCTAAATTAGTCATCACTTCAATAACATGCCGGTAGTCTGTTCTTTGATGAGTTGGAGTTATACTGAATTACACATATCTTACACATGGATGGGGGTAACAAATTTCTCTGCAAGTACGTTACAAATGGTTGTAGTTGGGCATGTTCGTGAGAGCCAATACAATGCATAGATAATAAAATTTCTACAAGTACTTTTTTAGAAGTATACAAAGGTGAAACAAACAACAATGATATTATATGAGTGTCTCTCCAAGCACATTTTTAGAATGAGAAACTATTATGCATTTGGTCTGCTGGAAAAGGACATTGACATTACCTTATTTCTTGTAGTATGTGGATTTCCAAAATGCAGAGAAGGTGAGGTCCCCCCACACTTGTTTTACCACCCACATGTTGCAAAATAAGGAACCATTGTCGCTAAAGCAATGGCATCTAGTGATAGAACTGTGAGTTTTAATGCTTTCCAACAGTATATCCTGTTACCATAGTGATTGAAAATTGTGCCCTGAAAAAGGGAATGAATACCACCGGGGCAACCCGAGACCGGTGAGACTTCAGGGGTTACGAAAGATTACCCAGCCTCTGTATCATAACCAAATGGTCAGCTGTGTTAAAAGCTTCAGGTAGGTCTCAGAATACTGCAGCACAGTATTCATTTCAGTCAGGAGCATTGGTCATATCGTAGGAACCCTTGATTATAGCGGTAACAATGCTATGTATATTTCTAAAACCATTCTGAAACTCATTTAGCATTCCATGTTCTAATGAGAAAATATTTTCATTTTAAACTTAATCGTCTACAAATATGATGTTTCCATCAGATACCCAGGAAACTGGGCACTTGGGAATATGTCATTTAAACTCGACTTTGAGCAGTGCAAGATAGTATACTGGACGATTTTTCCAAACCTGCATAAATTCATATCACATTAATAACTTGAAAATCCAGATCAAATGGAAGTCACATAACGGAAGCCCCATAAATGACACATAGGCGAAAGCTTACCTTGATCTCAGCAGAGACTCTGATATCGATGTGTGGTCTGTGCTCATTATATAGGCGATATGTTGACCCATTGTGTATCTAAGCTTTGGCAGATAGATATAATATTTGTTCAGTTGAGCTTTGACTATGCATTATTCTTCAGAAAAGTAACCCGAGACAGGAGATCCGGGCTGGGAGCTGGTGAATGAGTTTATTATTTTGAGCCTTTAATCCAACCCTTACACAACCTGTGGCAAGGAGATATTTGTTTAAGTCTTCAATTGCACTTTGAGTTTATGCAAATTCAGACAAATAACAGGACATTTTTTGCATTAGAAATTGTGATTCATGGTGGTCCCTATGTTTAGGTAAAATGGACTGCCTTGAAACCCTCTTGATCAAGAGTTACCATGGTTAAATGGTACCATTTGATTTATGACCATTTGAATGTGTTATTTTGGTTGTAGGGGGCATTTTTCTAACAAAGATAACTTTTGACCAATAACACCTGTAAGGGTAATTTTCTTAATTGATTCTTAATTGACAAGGTGTGTTAACATAAAGACAATTACATGATTACAAATAACCTTTTAGTGATAATCCTTATTACTATTAGACCACTTTCTGAATTAAGTGCTTACTATGAGTCTTTCTCTGTCTCTCTCCAGCAGACAGACAGCCTTTGACCTTAAGGTCTCTGCTTCTCAGCTAGCACATTCTGGTCTTACAGCAAGGTCAACAAGGGGTATTCAGAAGACAAATTACTGATAAATGTTCGTGGCCAGCTTCATGTCTTTTTGTTTTGGTAAAGCCCCCCCTTCTGGAAAAGTGTGTATAAGAGTCGTATTATGTCTGATTCAAATCAGAAAGCCGGTAAGCTTTCTCACTTTCTGTCATTTCTTTGCAAATAAATACGAAAGTTAAACTCAAGTATAGCTATTAATGTTTTTTACTGGATCTGTTTCATCGGACAATTCTCACCTGTGATATCTTATTTGTGCATTTTTCCCTGCACACACCACATATACTATGGTTCATAATGTATAAAACAAAAATCCACAGACAATTTATTATAGGAATATTAGTTCTGATATTAGTCCTTAATAGTCAGCTAATGTAATGAACAAGAACAAGAGACAATTGATACCTGATTGTGTAGGCTGCAGTTCCTTCATTTTTGGCAAAACATAATAACATAGCAGCATTTTTTACTCATCTGTCCATATAACATAATCCAAAAAGGCCTGGGGATCATCCAGGCACTCTGTTTGCGAATGTGAACTGAGCATTTAGGTTTCTTTCGGTCTTTTGCTTCTCTCCCATGAAGACCATTTTGCCCAGTCTATTTCTAATTGTGGAGTCAAGAACACTGGCCTTAGCTGAGGCTACAGAGGCCTGCAGGTCTTTGCATGTTCTTCTGGGATCTTGTGTGACTTCCTGGATGAGTCATCGCTGGGTCCATTTGTCTGGCCAGCCACTTGCCACAGATAATGACTCTCACCAGGAAGTTCACTGGACAAAGACGTTCAACATACAGCACACCAACCAGGACAAACAGAGAATGTTTGCCTCTGAAACATTCTGAAGAATTGACATGCCCCCATCTCAGATGGCATCACATGCCATATCTATCAGGTGATCTCCCTTTATTCAAGGTGTGAATCCAACTGCCAAATGCCAATAATGTAACTGTATACTTCCTCCAATGAAAACCAGATCACCTAGCATAGAAGCATTTGCCAAAATGATGCATAAGGTCATATATCACAGAAGACCTTGCTAATGACAATTCTACATACATCACCTGTAGAAATGTTGGTGTTATTTGTAAACTGGTAATCTCGATTGGTAACTTGTCCTGTAGCCGTGTGGACAACGATTCAAAGTTTTCAGCTGGAATGACAGAGTGGAATAATAAGGCTTGAAAAGACTGAAAACTCTGCCGTACAGACCAGAGTACAGACCTGCCCACACTTTAACTCTGCAGTACAGACCAGAGTACAGACATTGACTGAAAAGTTAAACATTTGAGTATACAGGGTGGCCTCTCCCAGGGTGACTCAACCATTGCATTACATTACATGGCATTTAGCAGATGCTCTTATCCAGCGCGACGTACAACGAAGTGCAAATCAAACACAACTGTGAAGAGGACCTGAGAGGACAGTACAGTTCCGAGTCCAAGTGTAAACATACAGATAATCAGAACCCTTGAAGTGTACAATCAACTTCCAAACTAGCATACCACAGTTGGCAGCCAGAATACAACAATACAACAGCCAATAAAAAACAACAATATCTATACAAGTAACAATATCTATACAATCTATACATAAGTGCCATGACAGTCTAAGGCTAATCATGGTGGTGAGTTAGGGAGGGAGGGCGGCCTTTAGCGTAGTGGTTAAAGTACATGACTGGGACCGCAAGGTCGGTGGTTCTAATCCCAGTGTAGCCACAATAAGATCCGCAGAGCCTTTGGCCATTGAGCAAGGCCCTTAACCCTGCATTGCTCCAGGGGAGGATTGTCTCCTGCTTAGTCTAATCAACTGTACGCCGCTCTGGATAAGACCCAAAATGCCAATAATGTAATATACTGTATTCCAGCACATGGCACAATAGTGTGTAAGAAAGAAGTTGAAATTGTACAATTCTGGGCTGTAACATGAAGTAGGGATGTCTGTGGCTCAGTGGCTGTAGAACAGTTTAGCAGCAGCAAATATAGAGCTTGTGAATAGCATCACTGACTCCCCTGAATGAGTTCAGAAATAAATATCAAAGAACAGTGTCGTATCACATTCAAAACAAAAAGGTATGCAATTTATCACAACATTTCCTTAATAACGTTACATATTCACCTCACACAGGTTGCATGTGTTGTGGCTTTCTATTTCTCCATTCCCTATATAAAGGCAATGTGAGTGTCATTAATGATTACTAAATGTGCTATAAATCCTTTTGGCAGGCCTGCCACTCCCCACAGATAATGACTCTCACCAGGAAGTTTACTGAACAAGGCAGCATCAGTACACCAAAAAGGACTCAGCCAACACAAACGGAGAATGTTTGCCATCACATGCCATGTCTATCTGGTGACCTCCCTTTATTTATAGCGTTAAGGTGTGAATCCAACGGTATACTTCCTCCAGTGAAACCGGATCACCTAGCTTTGCAGCAGCAGTGAGAGGCCTGAGAAGCATTTGCTGAAATTATGCATAAGGCAGCAGTGAGAGGCCTGAGAAGCATTTGCTGAAATTATGCATAAGGCAGCACATCACAGATGACCTTGTGGAATGTGAACAGAGAATGTGGAATGAGGGTAAAGCTAGAAAAAAATATGGTGCAGAAAGATCTTCAAAGAAGGACTTGAAAATGAAAATGGACTATTTATATATTTATTAATTTACTGAAAAGATAGTCTTGCAGTTCTCTAACTCTCTTCAAAAAGCACAGCACTGTTATTTTACTAAATGTGTGCATATGCCCAGGCTTTTCTCAAATGTTTTATTGGCTCTAGCCAATTGATTTAATGATACAATTAAACACAATAATATCAGAAACATAGATCAAAAGAGACTGGAAGTTCTGATCGCCCGGATGTGACTGCATAAGCCTCTGAAAAGTGGCAGGGGCATTACTCAACCCAAACATCATTCTACTAAACTCATAGAGCCCTGTGGGCTTTGTAAAAGTCACTGTGGTGTGATGGCACCAGCCAGTATCCACTGGTGAGGTTGGAAAAGAACCTGCCCTTCGAGAGCAGAGTGCAAGACTCTTCTATCGCGGGGCCAGGGGAAGGCATATTTGGAGGTTACACTGTTGAGTTTACGATAATCTATGCAAGATCTTAAAGTGCCGTCTTTATTGGGCACTGAGACAATGGGTGATGCCCAAGAGCTGGTGGTCTTGCGGATCGCTCCTGCCTCCAACATGCCTTGGATCAACGTACGCACCTCCTGGTAGAGATTTGGTTGGGTTTGTCAGTGGTGCCTGCCCTGTGGAGATTGGGTGAAACACTGCATCGGCCTGTACACAGTCATGGGCAGACATGGAGAACACCTCTTTGTGCTCGCATAGAAAAGCATTTACCTGCTGTGTCTGTTCTGGGGTATGGTCTGCTCCACTCAGGCCCGCTGGGATGTAGACATCACTTGGGGTTTCAGGTCGCACCACCTGTTGCAGCTGGACACTCATGGTGTTCTGTGATTCCAAGATCAAGTCCACCCTCTCTGAGAAAAACATCAGTAGACATAATGTTAGCATAGCCACGTGGCTCAGCAGGGAGAACAACGTTAGACTAGTGAAGTTGGGAGTGAGCTGTTGTTTCTGGGTTTAAAGGCGCAGTATTGGTAATGTCACAGCATAAAAGTTAAACCGTGAATGTTATAAAATATGGTGCTAATAGTAGTAATAGCTGGATTATTGTTATTATTTCATTTTCTTGTTTTACTGAAATGGCTATGTCAGGATATGCGCATAGAGATTAATATCGGCTGAATGAAACTAATGACAGTATAAGCAACTGTGGTTTAGTTTCGTATAATAGTATATATTTAGCATTTTCCTAACAAAGATTACTTTTGACCAATAACACCACAGATATTACTATGGTTCATAATGTATAAAACAAAAATCCACAAGCAATTTATTATAGGAACATTAGTTCTAATATTAGTCCTTAATAGTCAGCTAATATAATGAACAAGAACAAGGGACAATTGATACCTGATTGTGTAGGCTGCACTTCCTTCATTTTTGGCAAAACATAATAACATAGCAGCATTTGTGACTCATCTGTCCATAGAACATAATCCAAAAAGGCCTGGGGTTTGAAACTCAGGACTTTTCTTTGGAGTGTAATAATGTGCTGGAGACCATTTCCACTTCTGACCAGAGTCTTGGGGTGTGAGTTGACCCCTTTAAGATCCAGTCATTATTTAAACGATTATGCATAAAGAAATCCTCAGGCCCAGACGGCATCTCTGCCTTTCTTCTGAAAACCTGTGCAGAAGAACTCACTCCAGCATGGTGTCCCATCTTCCAGAGGTCAGTGGACTCACATATTGTCCCTGCATTCTGGAAGAGATCTATAATTGTTCCAGTCCCAAAGAAACCTTGCCCAACTGAAAATAATGACTATAGACCTGTGGCTTTAACTAGTATTGTTATGAAATGCTTTGAAAGGTATATGGTATCTGTGTTGAAGGAGGAGGTGAAAGATCAACTAGACCCATTCCAGTTTGCCTATCGGCAGGGGTGGGGCACAGACGATGCCATTAACAGCATCACCCACTTTGTTATTAAACACTTAGAAGACCCCAAGTCATACTCACATTTACTATTTGTTGACTTCAGCTCCGCCTTTAACACGATGCAGACACATCTACTGGTCACGAAACTGAAACATATGAGTGTTAACCCCTTTGTAATTAAATGGTTTTTTTTCTTTCTTAACCAATCGAATTCAGCAAGTCAGAGTCAACAACACCCTTTCGGGAGCTAAATCGATGAGTACAGGTGCCCCTCAGGGCTGTGTCAGTTCACCGGTTCTTTTCACATTATACACAAATGACTGCAGGAACAGCTGCCCCAGGAATCTTATTTTTAAATTCTCAGACGATACTGCTATCCTTAGCCTGCTGCACAAGGACACACGTCCCACAGCTTACTTTGATGAGATAGAGAAGTTTGTGCATTGGTGTGACACTAATCACCTCATCCTTAATGTGAGGAAGACTCAGGAGATGATCTTAGACCCCAAGCTAGTGGGGGAGCATAGTTCTGTAGTGATTCATAATGAACCAATTACTCAGGTCTGCTCATACAAGTATCTGGGTGTTCATTTAGACAACACATTCAGCTGGAATACACATTTGGAGAGTCTGTGCTCACGTCTCCAGCAGAGACTCTACTTTCTTCGTAGACTTAGAGTACATGGCGTAGACAACAGGATTATGTTTATTTTTTATCAAGCTGTGCTAGAGAGCATGGTCAGGTATGGGATGTCAGCATGGCATGGCAACCTGACAGTAAAATTAAAATCTAAGCTGATGCGTCTAGTACAGACTGCCATGAAGGTCATGGGGAGGAAGGAACAGTCTGTCTCTAGTCAGACGCAGAGAATACTGTCTGACCCATCCCATGTCCTCCATAGTGAATATGAGCTCTTGCCTCAGGCAGACGGTATAAGGTACCTAGATGGAAGCTTAACCGGTTAAGATATTTGTTTGTGCCTACTTCCATCAGATTTTTAAATACTGTATAGTTTGTCAGATTGTGTCATGTGTGTTTGTTAGATAGTGTCATGTGTATTCAAGAGATGGTGCAATATATGGGATGGTGCAATATATTGCAATATAAGGGATGGTGCAATATATGGGATGGTGCAATATAAGGGATGGTATGTGTACTTTTTGTAATGTGTTGTCTGTTATCTTCTTTGTAGAGCCATTGATAAGCTGTATGTAGCCATGAGTCCAAGACAAATTTCCCTAAGGGGCTTTAATAAAGTGTATCGTATCGTACCTCTTTGTGCTCGCATAGAAAAGCATTTACCTGCTGTGTCTGTTCTGGGGTATGGTCTGCTCCACTCAGGCCTGCTGGGATGTAGACATCACTTGGGGTTTCAGGTCGCACAACCTGTTGCAGCTGGACATTATTTTCATGTGTTGTTGCAGAATACAATAAAATATGAGCACCTGGATATCACAAAGTGTCATTATTCAAGTGTGCAGGCAACCTTTTGATGCCGTTTCAGGTATACTGGCAATGTACCCAGAGTGTTCAGCCTCTCTGGCACCCTACCACCATCAGTGTTGACCACAGCCCTGGCCACTAGTCAGGAACAGTCTTGCTTGGCTTGATCAGACAATGGCTCCACCAGGTCCAGGTACAAGTGTCCTCCAGCACCCCCCCAAACCCTTCCCATGAATACTACTTCCTGCTTAGGTGGGGCAATAATATTGTACAGTGCACACACATACCCCACTTCACCATCTGATTGGGTAAACCTGGAGGCAGGCAGATAGCCAGCGCTTCTCTGCACGCTTGCTGGCCCACTGGGTTGGCGTGGAGGGCTAGTCCGGTCTTTAACGTGTCATCCTCCAGCTGCCTCGGATAATATTCTCTCCCAAGAGGCCTGGTGTCTGTAGGAGACAATGATCTTTCACAATAATAATGCCACATTTTGGAAGTAGAGTGGTGCCAGTGCCAAGATTTACCTCCATACAGCCAACGAGGAGCCTGTTGGCCATCGGCTGCCTTTAGCCTCAGCCAAGCGGAGGGGCCTTGGAGGCCGGCTCCCTGCTCACCAAATAGTTCACGGAATGTGCTTTGCTTGAGCATGGAGACTTGTGAGCCTGTGTGAAGGATAAAGGGAGTATCTTCTCCTGACATCGTTACCTTGACAACTGGCCAGTCTCCACTGAGGCCTCTCTGCACACATGGTAAAAGGTTGGCGTTTATATAGCACCTTTATCCAAAGCGCTGTACAACTGATGATCCTCATTCACACACATACACTCACACAACAACAGTGATTGGCTGCCATGCAAGGCACCGACCAGCTCATCAGGAGCATTTTAGTGTTAGGTGACTTCCTCAGGGACACTTCGACACACCTAGGGTGGGATGGAACCAGTAACCCTCCGACTGGCAGCCAACAGATCTTAGCCAATGTCGCCTGTCGCCCTCATCTGTGGCCTCTGGCAGAGGGGATTAGTAGTTTAAAGGCGGCTGAGAAGAAGGCTGATTTCTCCGTCGTGGGCAAAAGCGCTGAATGTGTCCAGAGGTTTGACACTGGTTATGAAATTGGCCTTCCTTTCTCAACTGACTGGAAATCGGTCACTGAGGGAGGGGGACGGGTGCTCTGACTAGGCCCCTGATAAACACATCAGCACAAACTTCCTTGGTAATCTGGATGAAATTAAGATGTTGCCTCATTGTTCATGCATTTTTTTTGCATTGATGGATCATCATACACCCCACTTGCACAAATATTTGTCCTCAGTTTCAGATCTGTAGGGAGTGCACTCCCATTCTGGGGTATTTAAGAGGCTTCATTCTGGGTACGTCTGCACTGGAGACCAAATAACTACCAACGATCTACCTGTGAACCTGCTGCCTTACTGACAGGTGAGTTTACAGAATAGATCTACCTGCAGATGCACCTGAAAAGCTCTCTATTAGCAATCTGACCAAAATTAATGATGAAGCTTTTGAAAGCTTTCAACCATTTAATTGAACATTAGCTGTGCTCAGTTTCACTGTTTATTTCTCTGAGAAAATGTAGCCACGACGCAATGTTGTGTCCTATGTTTATAAATTGCTTAACCCTAAATGGGGTAACCCGTGATCTTCACATTGAATTCATCTCTTTGTAAAAAAATATTTTATATGTTCAAGAGTTATGTTCCTTCAAGGGTCTCATCATTGGTGGTTCATGCTGGCTATCTGGTTACTTAAGCTAAGTTAGCTAGCACACATTACCTTCATAATGCTTTGCATTGGAAGAAAAATCTGTTGCGTCAAATTAACTAAATCAAATAAATTAAATTGAGGATGCACCATGTAGAGCCACATGTCAACTCAATATTTGTTTGAAGATTTGACTTGTGAAATGTACATTTTCCCCAGAATACTTCCAAAATGTACTTGGTCTCTGCTCAATAATCTCTCCCCTCTTTTCCAGGATGAAGGTGATAATCTTACTTGTTCAGATCGCGGCACTTTCAGCCGTCAAGCCAGGCTCAGTTCCTCCAGGATTTACAGAAGGTACACTTCACCCCATGCACATGCACTGCCATGGAAATCATCTGCACATGAAAGTGTACAGGTGTTTCGCTGAAAAATCTTCATCAATCTTTATCCATATCTATTTGGATCAGTTGTCTGAAATTAATGTTCCGAGTGAGATAAAAAAAATTGGTGTTTGGAAATGTTGACCAAAGGCAAATGTTTTTACCACTTGAATATAAGTACAATTCAATTCAGATACTATTGCCACTGACATGATTTAACTGAAGTAATATCAGACCTTGTGGAATTTAACTTCATGTTATTGGTTCACTAAACGTTTAAGCATGAAAGCCAGCTTCACATATCAGACTCATATTATGCCTGACAAACCTTTCCCTCCAACTCATAAACCCAATGAGCCAAAGTGATCCGATGGCCAGTGACTTACAGCCTCTGCCGTGGAGAATTTGGCTGAACACCCAAAGGCATGATGGGTAATTTCACAGTACTTCTGCAGTTGCACAGGACACAGGGTTTGTCCAGGGTGCTAATAAAGTAACAGAATTTTACAGCCATGTTGGCTCAGTTGTGTTCATTTCCCCCTGCAGAGAACGTGGCTTTACGCGGCAAGGCCACTCAATCAGGGCTTATATCAGGCGAATGGGCAGCGTTCAGCCAGGCAGCCAATGCCATTGATGGAAACCGAGATGCTCATTTCTCCCATGCGTCCTGTGCCCACACCTCATTCAGCCCCAACTCCTGGTGGAGGGTGGACCTGCTGAGGTCCTACTTAATCACCTCCGTCAC
Organism: Conger conger; assembly: GCF_963514075.1. Lineage (NCBI taxonomy): Eukaryota > Metazoa > Chordata > Actinopteri > Anguilliformes > Congridae > Conger > Conger conger. Next base: position 1,893,568 of record NC_083760.1, on the reverse strand, counting down.
CATCACCAACAGAGGAGACTGCTGTGGAGACAGGATCAGTGGAGCTCAGATCCTCATCGGCGACTCCCTGGAGAACAACGGCATCAATAATGCACGGTCAGTAGCCGTCTTTACACGCAGAGCCTCATATTCACAAACACTTTTTTGAAATGCCTGGTCATAATGTCTGTCTCACCTGCCCACACTTTAACTCTGCAGTACAGACCAGAGTACAGACCTGCCCACACTTTAACTCTGCAGTACAGACCAGAGGACAGACCTGCCCACACTTTAACTCTGCAGTACAGACCAGAGTACAGACCAGCTCACACTGACAGATCATTTCCATTACCAGCCCATCCGCACAATAAGCTTCCCCCTCATCACACGCTAGCTACTGTAACCGAGGCAGCATCATATTCATAGTTAGGACTCTTAATAATTAGACAATTATTATTCAAAATAAGCCACTTAGCAACTTTTTTCTGTTCCCTCTTGCAGGTGCAGCAAGATTGAAACTATGACAGCAGGAGAGACTAAAACCTTTCCCTGTCCCGGGCTAATGCTGGGACGCTACGTGACGGTGCACCTTCCAGGAGAGAACTACCTTCATCTCTGTGAAGTGGAAGTGAACGCTTTGCTTCCTCCCGCTGACTTTTGTGGCTGATACCCCATTTAAGGCTGGTCACTTTAGCCCGGTGTAGTCTGTAAGAAATTGGGTAAAGAAATCAATCTTGGGATCAAGTTTTATTTCCTGCTTTTCATGTACGCAACACCTGCTGGAGTTCTACTCCTGTTCTTTCTTTAAGTCGATTTACTGTTTGATTTTCTTTGTAGCGCATCAAATAAAATCGAATGTAAAGCATTGACTTGCATGTTGTGTGTGCGGATTAAACTCTTGGGTGCCCAGGGTTAAATCATCAGGAATTAGTGCTTGCACATTTCGAAACCGTTTTTCTCACATGAAGAGAGATAAAGGGGAGATATCATAAATGTAGCTGATTAATCTTACAACACATTTATTAGAGGCACAGAGCTGTTTAGCCATATGAAAGACAAATCAAGATTACTAGCAGAGTGGCTAGTGTGCTCCTTTGAGATAAGGATCTCTCTCTGCTAACGTTCACGTAAGTTTGTGAACGCTAGCTAACGTTAACCAGCCGACTAATGTTACCCAGCTTTACTAACATTAACGTTAGTTGTCAACACTGGTATTAATCAATCTGATCTGGCTAGATTATACCTTGAATGAAGTGATCAGAATGCACCCTTCTGATTTGTGAAGGCAGGAAATCCCTCCAGTTTATTTTGGCTAGCCATAAATTCCTCCTGGCTTAGTTTAAGCTCCTCGAATCCTCTAATGACAGGTTACAATAGTCATGGAGAACAAGCTTGACTCCCACACCTGCACCTTACAGTACAATAAACTGGGTAGCACCTGGCACTGAATATGAAGCCAGAAGTAACACCTACTAAATGTCAGGCTTCAGAACAATCGAACCAGTAGCGAACTCGAAGTGTTTCCAATAGAAATATTGGCAGATGGGCAAGGACAGGCAAGGATCAGAAGGTGGCAAACAGGGAAGTAGAAGATAACACAGTATATAGTCAAAAGTCCTACACGAACCTCCACCTGTGAAGGATATAAGGTTGCTAAATGACTGTAATGTAATGTAATTATATCAAATTACAGGCTAAAAGTGGTGCAACCACTTACTACATTTAAGGGGCCCATTACGTTTTATCATGGTTGTTTGATACATTTTCCATTAAATTAATTAAGTAATATATTTTTTTTTAATGTGTCCTGTGTTTTTTCAGGTTCCCTTTGTCTAATATGACTTTTGGACTAAAGATGTAAAATATGCAATAATGGAGGACAACCTGGATGGGCGAAAACGACTTTTTCATAGCATTGCGCTTCTACATAAATCTGTTATCGAATCCTTTTGACATTAATCTTTTGAAAGAGAAAAAAACAAAAAACATGTGGGTTTAGTATACTATTTTATGCAAGTATGGACATACTAATACCGTTTTGGCATTCTAAATTGTCAGCAAATTTCAGACGTAGCGCCAGAATAAATATTCAGGTAACGTTCAACTACACGCAGCAGGTTTAAACAGCAGATGGCGACATGCCATTTGAAACTTTACAAAGATATTTCCGGGCACGAGGCCCAGAGTATTTCCTGGTCCACAGAAAGAGTAACGGTTGGTGATTGAACAGAGTTTAAATAAGAAGTTCCTGTTATAAAACGTTTTGATTGAGAATGGAAGTAATTTCTAACCAATGAATTACGTAATATTTTATCTCCGCCGGTTACAAAGAGAGAATTTACTGTCATGGTCACTACCCACATGTGTCTGCAGAAATACTAACATTTACTTCAATATGGTTACGGCTTAACCTGACTGACGTTTTATCCATGGTTTTATACTGGAAAAACTCCCAGTCAGCATCTTAAAATACCTTTTGAATTCCAAATCACAAGAAAACATTTCACTATTTCACATTTAAAATGAGTTTGCAACACTATGAGTATTTCATTATACGGAGGGTGAGAGACATGGACGTTAAATAATAACTTGCTAATAATTTAATTCCACTGTAGTAGTTCATGGTATACATCAGTGTAAAGGATTGTTAGTCCCCTAATGTTTACTGATCTTTAAGAGGAGGATAATTTGTCACTGAATGAAAGTCCTGGATTATCGCGAACATGATGTAGCATAAATGTTTATAAAAAAAAAAAAAACACAGCTACTGCTTCTATGTTTACACCACTGGTGATTAATGATGGTTCAGCTTGTGACTTTGCAAGTGAGCATGTCTCTAATTTTGGTTTAAGAAGTTTAAAAGGAAGTGAACATTGACTGAGTATCTGAGCTGAGGGTGAGTGTGGAAGGTTCTGGTCTTTGTGAGTTTGTGACACCAGTCTGCGGGGTTGGTCTTAGACTCGCGCTCTCCCACACTGAAAGCATCATGCCTGGGGTCCTGTTCATGTGACGTCCTCCCCGGGTAGTATCCACGAACATGAACACAGGGAGATGTTTTCAAAGGCAGAAAAGATGTAATATTCTTCCATCTCGCCGCAGATGACAGCCAACTTTTCTCACTCATAATTATAGTATCCCAGCATGACGCTGCATTAGCTAATAATGATAATAATAACATATAATCACACATTCCATCCTTTTATCAAATTCAAACACAATTCATATCTTAGATGGCCGTAATTAATTGTAGTGTAGCCCCAGTTTACAAACAATGTAACACACTATAACCAGACGGTAGGTAATTTGTGTCTTGTAGAAAGCGGAGGTTGCCACATCATTGGCTGAGAGTGCATGAATCTGGCACTGATATGGTCATTCCATGACAGAAAGGCTCAACGACATGCTTTTATTTGTACATTGCAGTTTGATAAGGCTCAAGCAACTACCATAGTTAATAAAGGAGGTTGCTACTCAGATCAAGGTTCAAACATTTACATAGGTTTCAATTTTTTTTTTTTTTGCCATCGATGCTTTAAATGCTACTCTAAAAAAACAATGTTGTTGGTTTCTGCTCTTGATGAGGGTAGACTGCAGCACCCTCTATACGTTTGTGTGAGCGTATTTCTACGATGATATTTCACTTTAGCTCGTGCCAAAGAACCTGCAAACTGGCCGACTATAACAGGACACAGAATGATGGTGTAATGTTTCCTGCCGTGGCCGGGGCTCTCCTGCTCCTGTGGGGTGTCCGGCGTGGACAGTTTAAAGTTTTCTCGGTTGTAAACATCAGGGTGCCGCCGGCACTCATCGACAGGCAACTCCCCTTCTCTGACCCCCCTCCCCCTCCGTCTGCCTCTGCTCTTAACCAATGTGATGAACATGCTCCCCCTCCGCCTGCCTCTGCTCTTAACCAATGTGATGAACATGCTCCCCCTTCGTCTACCTCTGCTCTTAACCAATGTGATGAACATGCTCCCCTTTCGCCTGCCTCTGCTCTTAACCAATGTGATGAACATGCTCCCCCTCCGTCTGCCTCTGCTCTTAACCAATGTGATGAACATGCTCCCCTTTCGCCTGCCTCTGCTCTTAACCAATGTGATGAACATGCTCCCCCTCCGTCTGCCTCTGCTCTTAACCAGTGTGATGAACATGCTCCCCCTCCGTCTGCCTCTGCTCTTAACCAGTGTGATGAACATGCTCCCCCTCCGTCTGCCTCTGCTCTTAACCAATGTGATGAACATGCTCCCCCTTCGTCTGCCTCTGCTCTTAACCAATGTGATGAACATGCTCCCCCTTCGTCTGCCTCTGCTCTTAACCAATGTGATGAACATGCTCCCCCTTCGTCTGCCTCTGCTCTTAACCAATGTGATGAACATGCTCCCCCTCCGTCTGCCTCTGCTCTTAACCAATGTGATGAACATGCTCCCCCTCCGTCTGCCTCTGCTCTTAACCAATGTGATGAACATGGGAGAGGGGCCCTGTGAGTCAACACACACCCACCACAGACGTCTGACGCAGAACGTCAGCATTCTGTCTTCCAGCTGCTCTCACTGCTCTCTGTCCCAAACACACACACACACACACACACACACACCATATACATGTACACACACACACACACACACACACACACCATATACATGTACACACACACACACACACACACCATATACATGTACACACACACACACATCATATACATACACACACACACACACACACTCACTGCTCTCTGTCCCAAACACACACACACACACCATATACATGTACACACACACACATCATATACATACACACACACACACACACCATATACATGTACACACACAAACATCATATACATACACACACACACACCCTGTGCTGTGAAGCAGAGCCTTCGCACGGTTCTCCTCCACTTCCTGACACCACTTGTGCCTGTCAGGACAAACCCCACGTGCACACAGCCGCGGCCAGACTCCATCCGGCTCTGGGGACTGCCACAGAAAAAACACGTACACACACCACGACGACACACACACACACACACACACACACAGAGTGAGAGACACACACAACGGCACACACACAAGAGTACAAGTATGAGTCTGTTTTTTTTAAAGGTAGCAGACCCCACAGTGGAATCTGCATTCGTACACACACCGGCTCATAACGTCGTTTAGACTCACATCCCCGGGCGCTGGCTGTATTAAAGCCTGGGGCTTAAATTTGGGTCTGCTGTGTGGATGAACACCCAGAAGCCATGTTAACTTGCTGAGAGAATATTTTGAAACTACATTCCATTCCAAATATTGACTTTAATGTTGTATTTACATGAAACACAGGACAGTGTGTCTAATTAATGCCATATTAACATGTTATAAATTGCATATTATTCAAGGACATGTAAAATGGTAAGCGCCTTTATATAGCGCCTTTATCCAAAGCGCTGTACAATTGATGCTTCTCATTCACCCATTCATACACACACTCACACATCAACTAGGATTGGCTGCCATGCAAGGCACCAACCAACTTGTCAGGAGCATTTGGGAGTTAGGTGTCTTGCTCAGGCAATTGCCAGATGACCATACACACACACCATATACCTCTTACCTCCTGAGCCAATGTCGTACAGGTAAACCACCTTTTTTTTTTTCTTCAGATTTTTCCCTTTTTGGTAGCCAATTGTACCTCGTCTGATTCAATTGGAGGTAGTCGTATTAGATGTACCGCCCGTACCCCGTCCCCCGGCGGCCCGAATGAGAGCGACACGTCTTCTTCAAGCCGTCTCGTCTCGTGCCCGTTGCCGTGATTCCGAGGTGCTTATTGTGCAGCGATCTAATAACCCTGCCAAGTCCCTCCCTCTGGAGCAGCGAGCCAATTATTGCTGCCCCACGTGAGCCGGCCAAACTTGGCTTTTTGGCAGGACCGAGCATCGAACCCCGGTCCCCGGTGTGCAACAGCAGCAAACTGCAACCGCAAGTCTGCTGCGTCTTAGCCTGTTGCGCCACCGCGCACCACCTTTTTGATGAGCATGTGCATGGGCATATATATGTGTGCGTGTGCGTGTGCGTGTGCGTGTGCGAGTGTATGATTGTGTGCCTGTGAGCGTATCCAGAATCCACAGTGAACGTCCTGTAAGAGATTCTGATTTTCATTAAAAAGGGCTAAATCAGCAAATCAGCTATAATATAAATATATAATTATAATATAAAGTTATTTCCCACTGCCAATCTCTTCACATTTCATTCAAAATAAACTGTCATTTAGGAAACAGAGAATTCCTGAGCTTTAAATGTAAAACAACTGCGCCCTCTTCTGGTAACATGTGGAAGTACAGTCCTCCTGGGCGACAGAGCAGTGCTACTCAACCCCACGTCCTCCTGAGGTATAGAGTAGTGCTACTCAACCCCACGTCCTCCTGGGCGACAGAGCAGTGCTACTCAACCCCACATCCTCCTGAGGTATAGAGTAGTGCTACTCAACCCCACGTCCTCCTGGGCGACAGAGCAGTGCTACTCAACCCCACGTCCTACAGTGTCTCTGAATGCAGGATTGAAGCTAATAAAAGTTATATTTAAATGTGCAGGTTACACACAAACACCACAGCAATGGGAATTGGTCAGAACTAGTGGGATGTGTGTTGGGGTGCAAAGGAGATGTGTGCGGAGTGTGTAGGAATGATTATCATGCATTCGATGGATGTCACTGTTGTATAGGTAGCAAGGTAATCTAAGCTAAGATACTGAGATACAAGGGTACACATGCAAGCTAACGATCTAAGTCAAATCAGACATAATAATAATCTGAACAGGAGGAGAGCAGTCAGTAAGAGCGGTCAGTAAGAGTGGTCAGTAAGAGCGGTCAGTAAGAGCAGTCAGTAAGAGCGGTCAGTAAGAGCAGTCAGTAAGAGCAGTCAGTAAGAGCAGTCAGTAAGAGCGGTCAGTAAGAGCAGTCAGTAAGAGCAGTCGTCTGGCAGTCGGAGGGTTGCCGGTTCTGATGAGCTGGTTGGCGCCTTGCATGGCAGCCAATCGCCGTCGGTGTATGAGTGTGTGTATGAATGGGTGAACGAGAAGCATCAATTGTACGGTGCTTTGGATAAAGGCGCTATATAAATGCCAACCAGAACCAGAGGAGGAGAGGGCTGATCTCTGAGCAGGAGGAGAGGGGTTGTCTCTGGGCAGGAGGAGAGGAGATCTCTGAGCAGGAGGAGACTCTGACAGTTCCTGCCTAAATTGGGGAGAAGAGCGGTGGAGCAGGGGCCCGAGGCTCGTCTTAGGGACAGTGTTTATGTTCGTGATGTTCTGGCCGGCTCCAGCAGCCTGACAGGAGACAGCTTGGTCTCACGTGTGCGCTGAATATACGCCACCTTTCTGTCGTCAGGGAAAGCAAAAAAGCGAGTCTGGTGTTGGGCCTTCAACAACAACTTCCACTTCAGTGGTCTTCCTCCGTCTTTTTTTCTGGTTAATAATGAACCAGACTGTTGACTTGGGCATGCCCAGGGATACTGCAATGATCCTGATTGATTGATTTTAATTTCTGAGCCTCCTGACGGCAGCTTAATTTGCATCTTCCTTGTGTTGTCACATCCCAACAACAATCTCCAAAGGCAATTACAAAGTCTAGAATCAAGGCGAGACATCAACAGCTCTCTTCTGCATTCACTAATGACACAAATTATGTCTATGAAGCCAATTCGAAAAATACTTTTTGTACCTTAGAAATTGGGGTACCATGTACAAAAGGTGCTAAGCGGTTCGTTCGTTCATAAACTCAAATTAAAACTCACGGTCTGCACTTCAACCTCATTGCCACTGATTCCTTTCAAACTCAAAGGGCTAGAGTAGAGAACCAAAAAATGTGCCACTGTCCCATGAATTGTGGTGCTGGACGTATAGCCCCTCTGTAATTAACGGCCGATTCTAACGCTACACGGAGCACGTCGTGGAAGGCTGACAGGGAGAAGTCTGGAGTCTCCACTCATTGCAGAAACTACGTCGGAGTTGATCTATGGGCATAGTTTTCAATCAGCAAGAAAGTAAATATGCCGGGGATTACAAAGGCGACAGGATCCAGACGGAATTACATTACATTACATGATTACATTCCATTACATTTACATACAATTAGGGTCACAAAACATCAGCACATATAGCAGAATGTGTAAACGAGCCTGTACCATTAAAACTACTGAGAAACACCATAGTCAAAAATTATAGAAGCAAACAAACAGCCATTGCAGAAACTACGTATGAGCGATCTATGATCTATAGACATACATTTGACCCAGTTTGTGTCAGGTCGTCAATGACGGGGCCCCACTGGAAAACAAAACCAATCACTGGACAACAGTAGATTTAGCCGTCACGAAACGCCCTTCTTTTGAGTAGCCACTCAATGGATATCGATAGATTACAAATACAAAGATTCACTCATTATCTTGCATTGTACTCGGAGTACTGTATTTAACTGTGAAAGGTCTTTACACAACGGTATTTTAATGTTAAAATATTTTAAGGCAAACTTTGAATGTTTATTGTATTTTATATTCTCTAAAACCATTGCCATAAGCTACCTCAACAGACCAGCGGTCTATGTGTGAGTTTTGTTTTATCAGCGAATCTGTGGGAAAATCTAGAGCAAACACTCAAAAAAGAGTGCCATCATTTTTCCCAGTTATTTCAAACAGGCTACCAACTACAGGTCAGCGTTCACGTTATACTATAAAGTATGAAGAGCCATAACAATACCAACTAGATTAGGTTATTTAGAGATTCAGGCTACCATACTTCAGCGATCATCACCTAAAGTGATTCTCGAACGGAGAGACACAGTCGACAAGTCTCTGCTCCGTACGCTGAACTACCATCGCCGTCTGCAGGTCGGGAGAGGCAGAGTTTGCGAACAGGGCGGCATCTTGTGACTCACGGACTTCCTCGACGGCGTAGTAGCGCACAGGATCAGTATATCATTATTCGTCATTGTCGAAGGTTAGAGGGAAAGAGAAGAAAGCAGACGCATTGTACGCGCATTTGCCACTCGGAGTAGCGACCAGGCTTTGCACACCGCTGGGTTTGAATGTCTGGAGACGGTGCGCGAAACGGGAAGGGCTGCTTTTCCAAAGAGGAGCTGGCTGAAGTGTCTGACGTTTCACCGGGTAAGAAAAAACATCACATTTAATACTTTAAGGGAAAAAAGTTTGTTGTCACAATACTCGCAAAGATCATGTTTGATCGCTTATTATCTGTAGTATAGAAACGTTACATTTCTGGGGATCTGCAGGGGATCTGCAGCACAGCCCTGGACTGGATCGAGCCCTACCTCTCAGGTCGCTCCTTCCAGGTTGCCTGGGCTGGTACAGTATTGACACCTCGGCCCCTTGCCACAGGAGTTCCCCAGGGCTCAGTCCTTGGCCCGCTTCATTTTTCTCTTTACACTAAATCCCTTGGCCATTATTACTGCTCATGGTTTGTCTTATCATTGCTATGCTGATGACACCAAACTGTTTTTCTCATTCTCACCATCTGACACAGGTTTCAGCCTGCATCTCTGCTTGTCTGAGTGACATCCAGAGTTGGATGGACAACCACCACCTACAGCTCAACCCAGGTAAGACAAAATGATCTTCATTTCTGCTCTAACCTCTCCCCTTCATGATTTCTCAATTTCCCTAGTGTGCCTCTCCAAGAACATTTGCGGCAGTGACCCTGTCCTGCAGATTCTTCCTATCCAACATCTGGAGAACCCCCCCGCCCCCTTCGCACCCCCTCCTCGAACCAGCTCCTGGTCCAAGTGATGGTACTGTCCCACCGGGACTACTGCAACTCTCTCTTGGCTGGCCTACTGGCCTCTGCCATCAGACCTCTCCAACTCATCCAGAATGCAGCAGCTCGTCTGGTCTTCAACCTTCCCAGATGCCTCCAACATCACCCCCTGCTCACTTCCCTCCCCTGGCTGCCTATCATGGCTCGCATCAAATTAAAAGCATCAAAAAAAAAAAAGAAAAGAAAAAAGATCATCAGCCCCTACACCCCTGCCAGACCTCTCCGTCCGGCCTCCACGGGCTGCCTGGCGCCTCCCCCTCTCCGCACTTCCATCGCCCGCTCACGACTGCTGTCTGTTCTGACTCCACGGTGGTGGAACAACCTCCCCGTGGAGGTCAGAACAGCAGAGACTTCTTCAAGCGCAGACTGAAGACGCACCTCTTCTAGCTGCACCTCTCTCCTCCCCTCCCGACAATCTCTAATCAACTGTTAGCTGTTTAGCTATTCTTATTGCTGCTATGTAAGCTGTTTATTGTTGTCCCTACATGAGTGCATATTATTCTTTAGCATTGTGTTTTGTAAAACAGTTTTATAGATGTCATCGTTTGTCAGATTAATCTACAAGGCCCAAGGCCTTATCGTATCTTATTGTATTGTCAGCACTTGAAACTGTACTTCCCTCTACGGTCTTTCAGCGCACATGTCCCTGGTTATGGGTATGCATTTTGTTGTACGTCGCTCTGGATAAGAGCGCCTGCCAAATGCCAATAATGTAATGTAATGTAGGGGGGTAGTTGGGGCAGTAAGTGATGACCTCATTGCAGGGAACAGGGGCTCAGACAGGGAGGGGTGGGGCCAGACTCTGGTTTAAAACAACATCCCACAGGTGAGAAAGATCCGTGCTGTAGATCACCTTTCCCTCCTAAAAACTCTCTCACACCCAAGCCGCTTTGCAGCTTCGCCAGAGTCAATACTGGGCCCATCTGGAAACCCTTATAAAACAGTAGACAAATGAATTCCGGCCCGTATACTTTTGTTTATGTATATGCATATGGGTGTATGTATACAAATGTCTATGTATGTGTACTTGTACTGTATATATGGGTGATAATAGTTTGAAGCATAAGTACAAATACACTAATAAATATGAAATTACAAATTGGAACACCACCCAAATCAGGAGCCTTTCCGCTACACACTCTCTCCCTCTCTTTCCCCGACTTAAAAATGACCTTTAACCTTACAGAAAGTCACACTGGCCTGCACTGGATTTGGAGTGGGTTTATTTACTACATTCATTCCATTTTTTTTACAGTGAAATTTTCTATCAATGCAGTCGCAGGATATACCATTAAAACTCAAGTTCTATCTCTATGAACTGTCTAACAATGCCAATGTTTTAGCAATGATGGCTCCTTATTTTGTAACATGCGGGGAAGCAAAACAAGCTTTGGGCAGTCCCCACCTTTGATTGTTTTGGAAATCCGCATACGGCATGAATCATGGTAAAGTCAGTATGCTTTTCAGAGCAAGCATCCAGTGTACAAAACCCAGAGCAGTTTTAAGGAAACATTTTGTGGGAAGGTGCTAGGAATTATCACTGTTGTCTGTTTCCTAAACACAATATACACGCTAAAGGTTGTAGAGGCTCTCTGGAACAAGACGAGACCAGCTAAAGGTTTCTCAGAGCAGTGCAAGCAACGACTCAACCATCCATTACAATACATTCTATTTAGCAGATGCTGTTATCCCAAGCAACGTACAAAACCATGCATATAAAGGACATTTGAACATACAGAGCAGGTTGGATAAGCTACAAATCACACAGAAACCACTGTATAGCCATGAACATCATTTCCAGTACACATGGCAAATAGGCCAAGGAATTAGGACCAAGACAGTACACAGAAATACAAATGCAAATACAATATAAATACAAATACAACTGCAACTATATTAGACTACAATGTAGTTTGCATGTGCATGTGTGTTTGTGTGTGTGTACGTGTGCATCTGCAGAGTGTCTGTGTGTTCATGCATGCCTGTGCGTGAGTGTGTGTGTGTGTGTGTGTGTGTGTGTGTGTGTGTTATAGTATCCAAAATAGACAATCGCTGTGGATGGGTTGATGATACATACATAGAGCGGGTATTGTCATTCAATCAGAAACTCAATTTTTCAAACCTTTTCATACAGCCCTCAGATGACACAAAGTAAAAAAAGAAAAGAAAAAAGGCAAAATAATGAAAGCTGGCATGTATGAATTTTGCCATCTCTCTCTCCCTCTCCATCACTCTCTCTCTCCCTCTCCATCACTCTCTCTCTCTCGCTCCCTCTCTCTCTGCTGTAATCCAGCCCTGTGAGTTGGGTGAGGCTGCACACATGCTTGTCTCCTGCTGTAATGTGTTCCTGTATAAAGATTATTTCCTTTATTTTCTAATGTGAGCCAGGAGGAATACTATTACACAGTACTGCTGGGGACTCTCACACGCACACACACACTGAGACAGGCACACACACACAACACTGAGACAGGCACACACACACACACACACTCACTCACACACACACAACACTGAGGCAGGCATACACACACACACACACACAACACTGCGACAAGCACACACACACACACTCACTCACATACACACACAACACTGAGGAAGGCATACACACACACACACACACACACAACACGCGCACACACTTGCATGCATGCACACACAGAGACACACACACATGCATAATCCAGACACTGTCTCTCCATAGCATTCTGCATTCTCCCCCCTGAGCACCAACATAAACACATCTGCCCCCCCCCATTAACCCACCACCAATGCTCCCCTACTGCCCCCTAACAAAAATGCTTTGAGCATATTATTAGCTTCTCTCCATTGGCTACCCATTACATTTCACATTGTTTTCAAAGTAGTGCTCCTCACATTTAAGGAATGGGCTTGCCCTTCCCTATCTTAAAGGTACAATAGGTAAGATTTGTGTGTTAAAACATTGTTACAAGACCATTGTAAATCCCTTCCTATCATTGAAAAAGGCTCACTGACATGTTGACTCGCCCTCTACCGGGTTTCAAAATATGCAGTGACTGGCCGGCACTCTGTACCAACACATCTATAGCTGTACAATAATTCAAGCTCATTGGTTGAAAATTGGTTCTAACTGCCACAGCCAAAGGAGTTTCAACCTCAGCGCGTTCACGGGGAAGGGGGAGGGATAAACAGTGTTGTGGTTTGAGCGTATTTGCTGCTGCAATTCCTCTCTTGACCGTTAGAACTCCTAAATGACCTATTGTACCTTTAAGGTCTTTCTTCACCCTCGTATTCCCATTGACCCCTCTCCTGTGGAATGACTTACCCGGTGAGATTCAGGGAGCACTTTGCATCTTTAAATCTAGGCTCAAAACAGATTTTTCACCCAACCTATTATGAGCAGTCAAACAGGTTGTTATGGGTCCACAGATCGGAGTCGCTTGGGTTCCGTTAACTGGTTTGTTATTTATTATTTATCTGTACTTACGTAATCGTATAAAATGTGGGCTGGAATGACTATTCTGTGTGACTATAATGACACCTGGTGGCAGTTACAGGAATTACAGTTTAAAATGGCCGGAGAGCGACAGAAAAACACACAGGAAGGGTGTGAAGATGGCGTGCATCACTATCACATTCTCGGCCGGTTTAAGGGATCAGGGATCTCCACAGGAACCAAGACTGAATTCAGGTTTCACACGTAATAGACCAGGGCTTCAAAACTCCAGTCCCGCAGAGCCCCAGTGTCTGCTTGGTTTCGCTGCGTTTCAGCAAATGCATAAAATATAGGCCTCTGTCCCCTGGTGCTTTAATTATCATTTAAAAATACTTAAGTTTCTGCCCATAGAAAATGTTCCTTGTAAAGAGCAATCGGGTGTAGTCTGTCATTGGTTAATTTTAGTATTTAGTATTACTGGCGTCCTCTGCAGGCTAAATAACGTGTTTACAACCCGGATTAACAAGGAGTAAATGGAGCATATATACTTATACTGTACATGTCTATGGGTTTGAAAGAGTTGGGCTGCACAATGAAGTAATGTGACATTTTTGTACTCCTGCGAAGTACAGGTACTAGAGATGACGGAAAACTTATATTCAAAATTAAGGATCAGAAATTAACACTGAAGTAACAATGGAACTGTACTCCTGAAATCTGCACTTGCGGCAAACCCCGGCAAAATCCTAACGTCAGTGTTAGCTATTGAACTGTTAACGTTCACTGAAACAGTGGCTAAAGCTGGCAAGCTTGTTAGCTACCATAATGGCTGATTTTTTAATTAGGCTACTTTTAAAACGTGGCTAAAACCGAACGTCATATTCTTTAAAATAAATAGCAAATAACCACACTAGTGACTTTTAGTTTTATTTCATTGTTGTAATTACATGTTGTACATATAATTTAATAGTCACGGTTTCGCTTGTCATTTTGGCCGGGTTTAAGGTTCGCTAACTAGCTTGCTAGCTTCCAACCAGTAACGTTAGCTACCTGCTGTCGACGGAGGGAGCTAATGTGGCACCGATATTAGGACCAGTATGAAATTGCGAGACAGAATGCTTGTGAGACCTGTAACTACGCGAGGCTAGATGGTCCAGCAGTGTGTCTCCCACAAAGTTTAAATTAAACTAAACAGCGCCTACGGCTATCGTGGTACCCGGCTTCAGTAGCGAACCTGTGCTTGTCTCTGCTAGCGATAGCTAACGTAACTCACGTCAGTTTGTTTATTGAAGTTACCTTCGAACCTGGGGGATACGAGAGTGAATTTGAAGCGAGAGAAGTAAAGGGACCACCTAGCGTGTCGTAGGTTCAGACGTTTGACCGTCCGTATATACTCCAGGTTAAGGCGATCCGTCAGCACAATGAAAGGCTCTTTGGCCCCCTCCAGCCAATGTCTCCACTCCCAGAGGTTGTTTAAGCAGTTTAGGCCTGGCTTCAAGTGGTTCACAATTGAGCTGCTAGGCTTTTAACCATGAACAAATAAGATATCATACATTATCCTAATTCTAACTATATTACACATGTTACCAGTCGCTTGAGTCAAAATCGTATTCATTACTTACCCTCAGATACATCATTATTAGCCATTCCAGAGTCTAGGCTGAAGAAAAAGGGTGATCGTGCCATTTCAGTTACAGCCACTAGACTCTCGAACGGTCTCCCTCTGGTCATTAGCTGAGTCAGTTTCTTCTTTTACGACTAATCTGAGCACCCATTAAGCTTTTAATGGATTTGACTTTGTTTTATTTGATTTTTAATCTATAGATTAGCCTTTATTGGATTTTAATTAGGCTTTTCTTATTGTGTGCCTCTCCTGTGGAACAAATTGTCTGCTCATGTTCTGGGTGCAGACACTGTCAGGCTTACAACATATCCTTGTAGTCTATCCTATAGTTGAGGTGCAGGAGTGGGTGGCTTGCATAAGCTCTAGAGTTTCTGGTGGATTTAGCAGTCAGTGCTGTCACAGGATTATTGTTGGTAGTGCTGTGTTAAGCTGAACCAGTCATGGTCTGGGGGTGACTGTCTCAAGCCTGCCCTCATGGCACAGTGTTTGTTTCCCTGCCACTGCCTCTGTTTCCCTGAGCTATGCTGCCATAGCCTTATTCTGCCTCTGTTTCCCTGAGCCATGCTGCCATAGCCTTATTCTGCCTCTGTTCCCCTGAGCCATGCTGTCATAGCCTTATTCTGCCTCTGTTTCCCTCAGCTATTCTGCCATAGCCTTATTCTGCCTCTGTTCCCCTTAGCCATGCTGCCATAGCCTTATTCTGCCTCTGTTCCCCTTAGCCATGCTGCCATAGCCTTATTCTGCCTCTGTTCCCCTTAGCCATGCTGCCATACCCTTATTCTGCCTCTGTTCCCCTTAGCCATGCTGTCATAGCCTTATTCTGCCTCTGTTCCCCTTTGCCATGCTGCCATACCCTTATTCTGCCTCTGTATCCCTGAGCCATGCTGCTATAGCCTTATTCTGCCTCTGTTCCCCTTAGCCATGCTGCCATACCCTTATTCTGCCTCTGTTCCCCTTTGCCATGCTGCCATACCCTTATTCTGCCTCTGTTCCCCTCAGCTATGCTGCCATAGCCTTATTCTGCCTCTGTTTCCCGCAGCTATGCTGCCATAGTCTTATTCTGCCAGGGTTCTCCTTCCCGTACGTACCTCTCTCTCCTACTGTGATTGATAAATTACCTGAACCCCCTAACAATGTTACTTTCCTCTGCTCCCCACTCCCTGTACCTGCCCAGAGCTCTAGCCCACCTTTACCTCTGATTGGACTTTTAATTAATTTGGAATTCATTCGGATGCACTAATTCATCTGTTTATTTTTACAACCATTTTTCCAAAAATACGATGTCAACTTGGGGCAGATGGGTTCCCCCTCTGAGTCAGGTTCTGCTTAAGGTTTCTTCCTGTCAGCCAGCTTTGTGACAAAGCCCCTTTGTTAAAAGCACTATGCAAATAAAAATTGATTGATTTTGGGGACACTTCAGGACATCCATCCATCCATCCATTATCTGAACCCGCTTATCCTGATCAGGGTTGCAGGGGGGCTGGAGCCTATCCCAGCATACATTGGGTGAAAGGCAGGAATACACCCTGGACAGGTCGCCAGTCTATCGCAGGGCACACACACCATTCACTCACTCATACCTACGGGCAATTTAGACTCTCCAATCAGCCTAACCTGCATGTCTTTGGACTGTGGGAGGAAACCCACGCAGACACTGGGAGAACATGCAAACTCCGCACAGAGAGGCCCCGGCCGACGTGGATTCGAACCCAGGACCTCCTTGCTGTGAGGCGGCAGTGCTACCCACTGCACCATCCGTGCCGCCCACTTCAGGACAGTGTTTGGGAAATCTAATGTCTAGACTTCTCTTCTTTAAAGTCTTAAACCATGCATGTGCAGTAAATCGTTTTTGAGATATTTACAGCTTTATAGGACTAGCACAAAACAGTTAGATATAATTGCCCTCTTGGGGGGCAAAGTGGAAACGGTTAATCATCTTAATGCAAAAGTGTTGAAGTAAATGGGAAATTTATTATTGAACAAACTGCAGCAAAAAACCCTGAACACATTGCGTCAGTAGTCCTATCTGTCTTGTCAGTTAGAAGCCAAATTTGTAATTTAAAGAGTTTCAGTGTATGCGATCAGAAATAAATAATAGCCTAAGTAGGCTGGCTTATAGCCTCTGGTTTGGTAAATAGCCTCAGTCAGTCACAATTAAAGCAGAAAATGTTCAAGCAAGTAATTTCTTCATTTTCTCTTTACTTTTTGCACCAGATTTATACCAGATGAATTCCTGCCTGGCTTGGAACACATGTTGGCTAGCAGACACAACAGCGACTGGTCTCAGGCATGTTTTGTCTCACAGAAACAGAAAAGGCAGCCCCATATCTGCTCGTAGGTGTACCCTTTGGAACGCCCACTCATTCCACTTCTGGCCCAGAGTGAAGGCTTTTAAATACCGCAGAATGGGAGGCACGCCCAAAAAACCGGAAACTGATTAATCAACCCCCACTCATTCCGCTTCTGGTGCATGCCAAAAACAAAAGGTTACTTCACAATTCAAGCAGCAGTGCAAGTTTGACTTGCAAGTGTAGCATTATGCAAGTGAAGTATTGTGCATGAGAGGTGTTGGAAACACGGACCATTACCACAACAGTTTGATATAAAGCATTAACAAAATATTAGTCTGAAGTTTTGGCAGAAAACTGATTGTCCCTGCGAGGAAGCTAAGACTTGGTCATATTTTCCAGCAGGACAACAACTCCAAAGATACATCACTATCCACACAGAAATGATGAAGTGAAAACAACATATAAAGTAATGAACCAGGAGTGCCAATAATTGTGAAATCAGTTTTTTTGGGGAAACACATTTTTTTATTTGAATAATGTAAGACTTTTGTTGATTCCATTGAATCATTAATAATACTTTACACTTGTTGGAAAACATTAACAGATAATGTTAATGTAAATAACATTGTATTATTGTATTATTTGTTCGTTTGCAGTGTTTGTGTATGTACTGTAGGAAGCCACTGTTTACACTTCCTTACATTAACGGGGGCTTGTGAGTTATGTATTGAAACACACAAAGCTGGGACTGTGTTCACATAGTGCAGCTTTCAGAGGCCTGTATGTAATAGCAGACTGCTGAACTCAAACAACCCCACTGTGGCACACAGATCATTGTGAACAATACAGTAAACAGAGCGCTGTAATACAATTCAGATTTTTGCTGCTGTTGTTGCCTATCCACTTTGAGGTTTGACGCATTGTGTGTTCAGAGATTCTCTTCATCATACCACTATTGTAATGCATGGTTATTTGCGTTACTGTCACATTCATGTCAGCTACATTTTATGCTATATGAATATATTATTATTATTATTATTATTATTATTATTATTATTATTATTATTATTACGACTGAATGAAGTGCTCAGTGATTTAACCCTGGGGACCCAATCAGCACACACAACATGTAAGTCAATGCTTTAAATGATATGTTTATTTGACGCGCTACAAAGAAAATCAATCAGTAAACTGACTTAGAGAAAGAACAGGAGTGCAAGTGTTCAGCAAGTGTTGCGTACATGAAAAGCAGGAAATAAAACTTGATCCCAAAATTGATTTCTTTACCCAATTTCTTACATACTACACCGGGCTAAAGTGACCAGCCTTAAATGTGGTATCAGCCACAAAAGTTAGCAGGAGGAAGCAAAGCATTCACTTCCACTTCACAGAGATGAAGGTAGTTCTTTCCTGGAAGATGCACCGTCACATAGCGTCCCACCATTAGCCCGGGACAGGGAAAGGTTTTAGTCTCTCCTGCTCTCATAGTTTCAATCTTGCTGCACCTGCAAGAGGGAACAGAACAAAGTTGCTAAGTGGCTCATTGACTTTGGTCTTATTTTGAATAATAATTGTCGAATTATTAATAGTCCTAACTATGAATATGATGCTGCCTCAGTTACAGTAGCAAGCGTGTGATGAGGGGGAAGCTTATCATGCGGATGGGCTGGTAATGGAAATGATCTGTCAGTGTGGGCAGGTCTGTACTCTGGTCTGTACTGCAGAGTTAAAGTGTGGGCAGGTCTGTCCTCTGGTCTGTACTGCAGAGTTAAAGTGTGGGCAGGTCTGTACTCTGGTCTGTACTGCAGAGTTAATGTGTGGGCAGGTCTGTACTCTGGTCTGTACTGCAGAGTTAAAGTGTGGGCAGGTCTGTACTCTGGTCTGTACTGCAGAGTTAAAGTGTGGGCAGGTCTGTACTCTGGTCTGTACTGCAGAGTTAAAGTGTGGGCAGGTCTGTCCTCTGGTCTGTACTGCAGAGTTAAAGTGTGGGCAGGTCTGTACTCTGGTCTGTACTGCAGAGTTAAAGTGTGGGCAGGTCTGTCCTCTGGTCTGTACTGCAGAGTTAAAGTGTGGGCAGGTCTGTACTCTGGTCTGTACTGCAGAGTTAAAGTGTGGGCAGGTCTGTACTCTGTGCTGTTGGCAGCACTCTCTCTCTCTCTGAAGGACATACTTATCTGCTCTGCCCCAAATAGAAAGAGGGCATTGCAGAGGTGAGACAGACATTATGAAGATGACCAGGCATTTCAAAAAAGTGTTTGTGAATATGAGGCTCTGCGTGTAAAGATGGCTACTGACCGTGCATTATTGATGCCGTTGTGCTCCAGGGAGTCACCGATGAGGATCTGAGTTCCATTGATCCTGTCTCCACAGCAGTCTCCTCTGTTGGTGATGGTGACAGAGGTGATTAAGTAGGACCTCAGCAGGTCCACCCTCCACCAGGAGTTGTGGCCGATTGAGGTGTGGGCACAGGACCCATGGTGGAAATCAGGATCTCGGTTTCCATCAATGGCATTGGCTGCCAGGCTGAACACTACCTCAGAGCCTGGTAGAAGCCCTGATTGAGTGGCCTTGCCGCGTAAAGCCACGTTCTCTGCAGGGGGAAATGAACACAACTGAGCCAACATGGCTGTAAAATGCTGTTACTTTATTAGCACCCTGGACAAACCCTGTGTCCTGTGCAACTGCAGCAGTACTGTGAAATTACCCATCATGCCTTTGGGTGTTCAGCCAAATTCTCCACGGCAGAGGCTGTAAGTCACTTTCATTGGGTTTATGAGTTGGAGGGAAAGGTTTGTCAAGCATAATATGAGTCTGATATATGAAGCTGGCTTTCATGCTTAACTGTTCGGTGAACCAATATCATGAAGTTTAATTCCGCAAGGTAAGATATTTCTTTAGTTCAATTATGTCACAAACAATATTATCTGAATTGAAGTGCACTTATAGTTAACTGATGGTAAAAACACTTTGCCTTTGGTCAACATCTCGCTCTGAACATTAATTTCAGATAAATGATCCAAATAGATGTACATGTTAAAGGATAAAGATTGATGAAGGCTTTTTCAGAGAAACACCTGTATGCTTTCATGTACAGGTGGTTTCTATGGCAGTGCATGTGCATGGGGTGAAGTGTACCTTCTGTAAATCCTGGAGGAACTGAGCATGACTTGACGGCTGAAAGTGCCACGATCTGAACAAGTAAGATTATCACCTTCATCCTGGAAAAGAGGGGAGAGATTGTAGAGCAGAGATCAACCAAGCCAGTACATTTTGGAATTATTCTGGGGAAAATGTACATCTTAAAACAAATATTGAGTTGACGTGGTTCTACATGGTGCTTCCTCAATTTCAGAGATTTCAAACAGAAATTTCAAACAGATTTTTCTTCCAATGCAAAGCATTATGAAGATAATGTGTGCTAGCTAACTTAGCTTAGGTAACCAGATAGCCAGCATGAACCACCAATGATGAGACCATTGAAGGAACATTGAACATACAAAAGATTTTTACAAAGAGATGAATTCAATGTGAAGATCACAGGTTACCCCATTTAGGGTTAAGCAATTTGTAAACATAGGACACAGCATTGTGTCATGGCTACATTTTCTCAGAGAAGTAAACAGTGAAATCGAGTCCAACTAATGTTCAATAAAATGTTTGAAAGCTTACAAAAGCTTCATCATTCATTTTTGAAAGATTGCTAATAGAGAGATTTTCAGGTGGATCTGCAGGTAGATCTAGTCTGTAAACTCACCTGTCAGTAAGGTAGCAGGTTCCCAGGTAGATCTAGTCTTTCAAGAGTTTACACTGTGGTTTCTTGCGTTTTTATAAGCCCAGCTGTAACGAAAATGTTCTAGGTTCATTTGATTCATAACAAGCAGCGTACATGTGATATATTGATTACAGGCAGTATTTATATATATATATATATATATATATATATATATATATATATATATATATATCCATCCCATCCATCCATTATCTGAACCCGCTTATCCTGAACAGGGTCGCAGGGGGGCTGGAGCCTATCCCAGCATACATTGGGCGAAAGGCAGGAATACACCCTGGACAGGTCGCCAGTCCAGCGCAGGGCACACACACCATTCACTCACACACTCATACCTACGGGCAATTTAGACTCTCCAATCAGCCTAACGTGCATGTCTTTGGAATGTGGGAGGAAACCGGAGTACCCGGAGGAAACCCACGCAGACACGGGGAGAACATGCAAACTCCGCACAGAGAGGCCCCGGCCGACGGGGATTCGAACCCAGGACCTCCTTGCTGTGAGGCGGCAGTGCTACTCACTGCGCCATCCGTGCCGCCTATATATATATATACAGTATATAATATATATATATATATATATAAACCAGGGGGTCAGTCCAACAAGGCAGAGGTACCGATATCCACAACAACCAAAGAAGAATCCAGGGAAGCAGACAGGGGTCAAAACCAGAAATCCAGATAAACAAGGGCAAGGACTCAGGGGCAAGGGCAAGGGCAAGGGCAAGGGCAAGGGCAAGGGCAAGGGCAAGGGCAAGGGCACAAGGAGGCTAGAACTGGGGGAAGGAATAAAGGGCTCGGGACTCAGAAAACAGGACAAGACGAACTAGCAGTGTGCAACTGAAAAGGACAGGTATAAATACACAGGGGAATGAGTCAAACTAGGCCAGGCATGGGAGTGAGGGCGGTCTAACAAATAAACATCAGGTGAGACACATGAAAGGGTAATAGGACAATAACGAGGGGGAAACGAAAACGCGGACTGGATTCACAAAGACACACATGTAATACAAACGGCTCCGGACTAGAGAGTAGACAATTGCAAAGAGTCAGGAGATGCAGAGATACAGAGAGACAGGTGCGAATACTTCGCTGAAACTAAGCAAGTAATCAGTGATAGAATAGGGAGGCGGAGTTACAGAACAGAATTGAAACTGGAGATGCATTAGTAAGGTAGTTAAGTGATTTAAATAAAAAATTCCCAAAACCTTTATTTCTAAGCATACTGAATAATAATAAAATGTTTAGAGAATATATTTAGATGCCCACGAACATGGAAATATTCAATCCAAAATATTTTTTTTGTTGTTAAACATCAACTTTTTTTGGCATAAAATCTCAAGAAGTGTTTTTGAAATGTTACGCAGGCGAAAAAATGCTGTGTTGTTTTATGCAAGCCTAACAAATTATACACCGTTGGAAATGTAACGTGATTCGCTAAAATAGTCATCACTTCAATAACATGCCGGTAGTCAGTTCTTTGATGAGCTGAAATTATACTGAATTATCTTACACACGGATGGGGGTAACAAATTTCTCTGCAACTATGTTACATTTTTCCTGTGCGACATGGCTCAGGCAGTAAGAGCAGTCGTCTGGCAGTCGGAGGGTTGCCGGTTCGATCCCCCGCCTGGGCTGTGTCGAAGTGTCCCTGAGCAAGACACCTAACCCCCAAATGCTCCTGACGAGCTGGTCGGGGCCTTGTATGGCAGCCAATCACCGTCGGTGTGTGTGTGAGTGTGTGCATGAATGGGTGAATGGAGAAACATCAATTGTACAGCACTTTGGATAAAGGCGCTATATAAATGCCTGCCAGTGACAAATGGACGGTTGTAGTTGGGCATGTTTGTGAGAGCCAATACAATGGATAAACTAACTATATAACATTATTACCACTACTAAACACTGCACACCCTGTTTCCATCAGATACCCATGAAACCTGGGAATGTCATTTAAACTAAACTCGGAGCAGTGCAAGATAGTACACTGGATGATTTTTCCAAACCTGCATAAATTCATATCACATTAATAACTTGAAAATCCAGATCGAACGGAAGCCCCATAAATGACACATATGAGAAAGCTTACCTTGATCTCAGCAGAGACTCTGATATCGATGTGTGGTCTGTGCTCATTATATAGGCGATATGTTGACCCATTGTGTATCTAAGCTTTGGCAGATAGATATAATATTTGTTCAGTTGAGCTTTGACTATGCATTATTCTTCAGAAAAGTAACCCGAGACAGGAGATCCGGGCTGGGAGCTGGTGAATGAGTTTATTATTTTGAGCCTTTAATCCAACCCTTACACAACCTGTGGCAAGGAGATATTTGTTTAAGTCTTCAATTGCACTTTGAGTTTATGCAAATTCAGACAAATAACAGGACATTTTTTGCATTAGAAATTGTGATTCATGGTGGTCCCTATGTTTAGGTAAAATGGACTGCCTTGAAACCCTCTTGATCAAGAGTTACCATGGTTAAATGGTACCATTTGATTTATGACCATTTGAATGTGTTATTTTGGTTGTAGGGGGCATTTTTCTAACAAAGATAACTTTTGACCAATAACACCTGTAAGGGTAATTTTCTTAATTGATTCTTAATTGACAAGGTGTGTTAACATAAAGACAATTACATGATTACAAATAACCTTTTAGTGATAATCCTTATTACTATTAGACCACTTTCTGAATTAAGTGCTTACTATGAGTCTTTCTCTGTCTCTCTCCAGCAGACAGACAGCCTTTGACCTTAAGGTCTCTGCTTCTCAGCTAGCACATTCTGGTCTTACAGCAAGGTCAACAAGGGGTATTCAGAAGACAAATTACTGATAAATGTTCGTGGCCAGCTTCATGTCTTTTTGTTTTGGTAAAGCCCCCCCTTCTGGAAAAGTGTGTATAAGAGTCGTATTATGTCTGATTCAAATCAGAAAGCCGGTAAGCTTTCTCACTTTCTGTCATTTCTTTGCAAATAAATACGAAAGTTAAACTCAAGTATAGCTATTAATGTTTTTTACTGGATCTGTTTCATCGGACAATTCTCACCTGTGATATCTTATTTGTGCATTTTTCCCTGCACACACCACATATACTATGGTTCATAATGTATAAAACAAAAATCCACAGACAATTTATTATAGGAATATTAGTTCTGATATTAGTCCTTAATAGTCAGCTAATGTAATGAACAAGAACAAGAGACAATTGATACCTGATTGTGTAGGCTGCAGTTCCTTCATTTTTGGCAAAACATAATAACATAGCAGCATTTTTTACTCATCTGTCCATATAACATAATCCAAAAAGGCCTGGGGATCATCCAGGCACTCTGTTTGCGAATGTGAACTGAGCATTTAGGTTTCTTTCGGTCTTTTGCTTCTCTCCCATGAAGACCATTTTGCCCAGTCTATTTCTAATTGTGGAGTCAAGAACACTGGCCTTAGCTGAGGCTACAGAGGCCTGCAGGTCTTTGCATGTTCTTCTGGGATCTTGTGTGACTTCCTGGATGAGTCATCGCTGGGTCCATTTGTCTGGCCAGCCACTTGCCACAGATAATGACTCTCACCAGGAAGTTCACTGGACAAAGACGTTCAACATACAGCACACCAACCAGGACAAACAGAGAATGTTTGCCTCTGAAACATTCTGAAGAATTGACATGCCCCCATCTCAGATGGCATCACATGCCATATCTATCAGGTGATCTCCCTTTATTCAAGGTGTGAATCCAACTGCCAAATGCCAATAATGTAACTGTATACTTCCTCCAATGAAAACCAGATCACCTAGCATAGAAGCATTTGCCAAAATGATGCATAAGGTCATATATCACAGAAGACCTTGCTAATGACAATTCTACATACATCACCTGTAGAAATGTTGGTGTTATTTGTAAACTGGTAATCTCGATTGGTAACTTGTCCTGTAGCCGTGTGGACAACGATTCAAAGTTTTCAGCTGGAATGACAGAGTGGAATAATAAGGCTTGAAAAGACTGAAAACTCTGCCGTACAGACCGGAGTACAGACCTGCCCACACTTTAACTCTGCAGTACAGACCAGAGTACAGACATTGACTGAAAAGTTAAACATTTGAGTATACAGGGTGGCCTCTCCCAGGGTGACTCAACCATTGCATTACATTACATGGCATTTAGCAGATGCTCTTATCCAGCGCGACGTACAACGAAGTGCAAATCAAACACAACTGTGAAGAGGACCTGAGAGGACAGTACAGTTCCGAGTCCAAGTGTAAACATACAGATAATCAGAACCCTTGAAGTGTACAATCAACTTCCAAACTAGCATACCACAGTTGGCAGCCAGAATACAACAATACAACAGCCAATAAAAAACAACAATATCTATACAAGTAACAATATCTATACAATCTATACATAAGTGCCATGACAGTCTAAGGCTAATCATGGTGGTGAGTTAGGGAGGGAGGGCGGCCTTTAGCGTAGTGGTTAAAGTACATGACTGGGACCGCAAGGTCGGTGGTTCTAATCCCAGTGTAGCCACAATAAGATCCGCAGAGCCTTTGGCCATTGAGCAAGGCCCTTAACCCTGCATTGCTCCAGGGGAGGATTGTCTCCTGCTCAGTCTAATCAACTGTACGCCGCTCTGGATAAGACCCAAAATGCCAATAATGTAATATACTGTATTCCAGCACATGGCACAATAGTGTGTAAGAAAGAAGTTGAAATTGTACAATTCTGGGCTGTAACATGAAGTAGGGATGTCTGTGGCTCAGTGGCTGTAGAACAGTTTAGCAGCAGCAAATATAGAGCTTGTGAATAGCATCACTGACTCCCCTGAATGAGTTCAGAAATAAATATCAAAGAACAGTGTCGTATCACATTCAAAACAAAAAGGTATGCAATTTATCACAACATTTCCTTAATAACGTTACATATTCACCTCACACAGGTTGCATGTGTTGTGGCTTTCTATTTCTCCATTCCCTATATAAAGGCAATGTGAGTGTCATTAATGATTACTAAATGTGCTATAAATCCTTTTGGCAGGCCTGCCGCTCCCCACAGATAATGACTCTCACCAGGAAGTTTACTGAACAAGGCAGCATCAGTACACCAAAAAGGACTCAGCCAACACAAACGGAGAATGTTTGCCATCACATGCCATGTCTATCTGGTGACCTCCCTTTATTTATAGCGTCCAAGGTGTGAATCCAACGGTATACTTCCTCCAATGAAACCGGATCACCTAGCTTTGCAGCAGCAGCGAGAGGCCAGAGAAGCATTTGCTGAAATGATGCATAAGGCAGTATATCACAGATGACCTTGCCGATGACCATTGTGGAATGTGAACAGAGAATGTGGAATGAGGGTAAAGCTAGAAAAAAATATGGTGCAGAAAGATCTTCAAAGAAGGACTTGAAAATGAAAATGGACTATTTATATATTTATTAATTTCCTGAAAAGATAGTCTTGCAGTTCTCTAACTCTCTTCAAAAAGCACAGCACTGTTATTTTACTAAATGTGTGCATATACCCAGGCTTTTCTCAAATGTTTTATTGGCTCTAGCCAATTGATTTAATGATACAATTAAACACAATAATATCAGGAATATAGATCAAAAGAGACTGGAAGTTCTGATCACCCGGATGTGACTGCATAAGCCTCTGAAAAGTGGCAGGGGCATTACTCAACCCAAACATCATTCTACTAAACTCATAGAGCCCTGTGGGCTTTGTCAAAGTCACTGGGGTGCGATGGCACCAGCCAGTATCCGCTGGTGAGGTTGGAAAAGAACCTGCCCTTCGAGAGCAGAGTGCAAGACTCTTCTACCGCGGGGCCAGGGGAAGGCATATTTGGAGGTTACACTGTTGAGTTTACGATAATCTATGCAAGATCTTAAAGTGCCATCTTTATTGGGCACTGAGACTATGGGTGATGCCCAAGGGCTGAAGGTCTTGCGGATCACTCCTGCCTCCAACATGCCTTGGATCAATGTACGCACCTCCTGGTAGAGATTTGGTTGGGTTTGTCAGTGGTGCCTGCCCTGTGGAGATTGGGTGAAACACTGCATCGGCCTGTACACAGTCATGGGCAGACATGGAGAACACCTCTTTGTGCTCGCATAGAAAAGCATTTACCTGCTGTGTCTGTTCTGGGGTATGGTCTGCTCCACTCAGGCCCGCTGGGATGTAGACATCACTTGGGGTTTCAGGTCGCACAACCTGTTGCAGCTGGACATTATTTTCATGTGTTGTTGCAGAATACAATAAAATATGAGCACCTGGATATCACAAAGTGTCATTATTCAAGTGTGCAACAATAACTCGGGACAAGCAGGCAACCTTTTGATGCCGTTTCAGGCATACTGGCGCTGTACCCAGAGTGTTCAGCCTCTCTGGCACCCTACCACCATCAGTGTTGACCACAGCCCTGGCCACTAGTCAGGAACAGTCGTGCTTGGCTTGATCAGACAATGCCACACACACGCACACACACATACCCAACTAAATTTCCTTACTAACTTCCCGTTAGTTTATCTGTTAAGTGTTTGTATGTTTGTTTAATAAATATATTTTATTAAACCCCGGTGTCCGTTTTGGAATCGCATAGACATGAGAGCCGAGTTAAAGCAGTCTTTCGAAGAACTTCCAACCTTCAGGTTATCGGTATGTTTAATCATTAAAATTGGTTATTTTAATTATTAATTAAAATACTAAATTTGTGGTTAGATATTTCTGATAATAGTAATTTTATGAGACTGATTACTTTTTGCAGTTATACTGCTACACAACGTTTAACTGGCGCCCCGGTTTCGTAGAGAGTAAAATCCCTGCGTTATTTGGCGGCCCGTGCGAGGACCCTACATAATTTGGAGTCCCGTGCGAGGAACCCTACACTGTGAACCTGCTACCTTAGTGACAGGTGAGTTTACAGCCGAGATCTAACTGTGAACCTGCTGCCTTACAGACAGGTGAGTTTACAGACTAGATCTACCTGCAGATCCACCTGAAAATCTCTCTATTAGCAATTTTTCAAAAATGAATGATGAAGCTTTTGTAAGCTTTCAAACATTTTATTGAACATTAGTTGTACTCGATTTCACTGTTTATTTCTCTGAGAAAATGTAGCTATGACGCAATGTTGTATCCTATGTTTACAAATTGCTTAACCCTAAATGGGGTAACCCGTGATCTTCACAGTGAATTAATCTCTTTGTAAAAAAATATTTTGGATGTTCAATGTTCCTTCAATGGTCTCATCATTGGTGGTTCATGCTGGCTATCTGGTTACCTAAGCTAAGTTAGCTAGCACACATTATCTTCATAATGCTTTGCATTGGAAGAAAAATCTGTTTGAAATCTCTGAAATTGAGGATGCACCATGTAGAACCACATCAACTCAATATTTGTTTTAAGATTTTCCCCCAGAATAATTCCAAAATGTACTTGCTTGGTTGATCTCTGCTCTACAATCTCTCCCCTCTTTTCCAGGATGAAGGTGATAATCTTACTTGTTCAGATCGTGGCACTTTCAGCCGTCAAGCCAGGCTCAGTTCCTCCAGGATTTACAGAAGGTACACTTCACCCCATGCACATGCACTGAAATGGAAACCACCTGTACATGAAAGCGTACAGGTGTTTCTCTGAAAAAGTCTTCATCAATCTTTATCCATATCTATTTGGATCAGTTGTCTGAAATGAATGCCCCGAGTGAGATAAAATAATTGGTGTTTGGAAATGTTGACCAAAGGCAAATGTTTTTACCACTTGAATATAAGTAATATTCAATTCAGATACTATTGCCACTGACATGATTTAACTGAAGTAATATCAGACCTTGTGGAATTTAACTTCATGTTATTGGTTCACTAAACGTTTAAGCATGAAAGCCAGCTTCACATATCAGACTCATATTATGCCTGACAAACCTTTCCCTCCAACTCATAAACCCAATGAGCCAAAGTGATCCGATGGCCAGTGACTTACAGCCTCTGCCGTGGAGAATTTGGCTGAACACCCAAAGGCATGATGGGTAATTTCACAGTACTGCTGCAGTTGCACAGGACACAGGGTTTGTCCAGGGTGCTAATAAAGTAACAGCATTTTACAGCCATGTTGGCTCAATTGTGTTAATTTCCCCCTGCAGAGAACGTGGCTTTACGCGGCAAGGCCACTCAATCAGGGCTTCCATCAGGCCCTGGGGCAGCGTTCAGCCTGGCAGCCAATGCCATTGATGGAAACCGAGATTCTGATGCCAGGCATGGGTCCTGTGCCCACACCGCAATCGGTCCCAACGCCTGGTGGAGGGTGGACCTGCTGAAGTCCTACTTAATCACCTCCGTCACCATCACCACCCGAGGAGACTGCTGTGCAGAAAGGATCGGTGGAGCTCAGATCCTCATCGGCGACTCCCTGGAGAACCACGGCATCAATAATGCACGGTCAGTAGCCATCTTTACACGCAGAGCCTCATATTCACAAACACTTTTTTGAAATGCCTGGTCATCTTCATAATGTCTGTCTCACCTCTGCAATGCCCTCTTTCTATTTGGGGCAGAGCAGATAAGTGTGTCCTTTAGAGAGAGAGAGTGCTGCCAACAGCCCCCTCTGTACAGAGTACAGACCTGCCCACACTTTAACTCTGCAGAACAGACCAGAGTCCAGACCTGCCCACACTTTAACTCTGCAGTACAGACCAGAGTACAGACCTGCCCACACTTTAACTCTGCAGAACAGACCAGAGTACAGACCTGCCCACACTTTAACTCTGCAGTACAGACCAGAGGACAGACCTGCCCACACTTTAACTCTGCAGTACAGACCAGAGTACAGACCAGCTCACACTGACAGATCATTTCCATTAACAGCCCAACCGCACGATAAGCTTCCCCCTCATCACACGCTAGCTACTGTAACTGAGGAAGCATCATATTCATAGTTAGGACTGTTAATAATTTGACAATTATTATTCAAAATAAGCCCCTTAGCAACTTTGTTCTGTTCCCTCTTGCAGGTGCAGCGAGATTGAAACTATGACAGCAGGAGAGACTAAAACCTTTCCCTGTCCCGGGCTAATGCTGGGACATTACGTGACGGTGCACCTTCCAAGAGAGAACGTCCTTCAGCTCTGTGAAGTGGAAGTGAATGCTTTGCTTCCTCCCACTAACTTTTGTGGCTGATACCACATTTAAAGCTGGTCACTTTAGCCCGGTGTAGTATGTAAGAAATCGGGTAAAGAAATCAATCTTGGGATCAAGTTTTATTTCCTGCTTTTCATGTACGCAACACCTGCTGAAGTTCTACTCCTGTTCTTTCTCTAAGTCGATTTACTGATTGATTTTCTGTGTAGCGCATCAAATAAAATCTCATTTAAAGCATTGACTTACATGTTGTGTGTGCTGATTACACTATTGGGTGCCCAGGGTTAAATCACTGAGCACTTCATTCAGTAGTAATAATAATAATAATAATAATAATTATTATTATTATTTATTTATATAGCATAAAATGTAGCTGACATGAAGGTGACAGTAACGCAAATAACCATGCATTACAATAGTGGTATGCTAAAGAGTGTCTCTGAACACACAATGCGTCAAACCTCAAAGTGGATAGGCAACAACAGCAGCAAAAATCTGAATTGTATTACACTGCTCTGTTTACTGTATTGTTCACAATGATTGGTGTGATACAGTGGGGATGTTTGAGTTCAGCAGTCTGCTATTACATATAGGCCTATGAAAGCTGCACTACGTGAACACAGTCCCATCTTTGTGTGTGTTTCAATACATAACTCACAAGCCCCCGTTAATGTAAGGAAGTGTATACAGTGGCTTCCTACAGTACATACACAACTAACAAATAATACAATAATACAATGTTATTTACATTAACATTATCTGTTAATGTTTTCCAACAAGTGTAAAGTATTATTAATGATTCAATGGAATCAACAAAAGTCTTACATTATTCAAATAAAAAAATGTGTTTCCCCAAAAAAACTGATTTCACAATTATTGGCACTCCTGGTTCATTACTTTATATGTTGTTTTCACTTCATCATTTCTGTGTGGATAGTGATGTATCTTTGGAGTTGTTGTCCTGCTGGAAAATATGACCAAGTCTTAGCTTCCTCGCAGGGACAATCAGATATTCTGCCAAAACTTCAGACTAATATTTTGTTAATGCTTTATATCAAACTGTTGTGGTAATGGTCCGTGTTTCCAACACCTCTCATGCACAATACTTCACTTGCTTAACGCTACACTTGCAAGTCAAACTTGCACTGCTGCTTGAATTGTGAAGTAACCTTTTGTTTTTGGCATGCACCAGAAGCGGAATGAGTGGGGGTTGATTAATCAGTCTCAGATTTGTAGGGCGTGCCTCCCATTCTGCGGTATTTAAAAGCCTTCACTCTGGGCCAGAAGTGGAATGAGTGGGGGTTCCAAAGGGTACACCTACGAGCAGATATGGGGCTGCCTTTTCTGTTTCTGTGAGACAAAACATGCCTGAGACCAGTCGCTGTTGTGTCTGCTAGCCAACATGTGTTCCAAGCCAGGCAGGAATTCATCTGGTATAAATCTGGTGCAAAAAGTAAAGAGAAAATGAAGAAATTACTTGCTTGAACATTTGCTGCTTTAATTGTGACTGACTGAGGCTATTTACCAAACCAGAGGCTATAAGCCAGCCTACTTAGGCTATTATTTATTTCTGATGCATACACTGAAACTCTTTCAAATATAAATTTGGCTTCTAACCGACAAGACAGATAGGACTACTGACGCAATGTGTTCAGGGGTTTTGCTGCAGTTTGTTCAATAATAAATTTCCCATTTACTTCAAGACTTTTGCATTAAGATGATTAACCGTTTCCACTTTGCCCCCCTAGAGGGCAATTATATCGAACTATTTTGTGCTCGTCCTATAAAGCTGTCAATATGTCAAAAACTATTTACTGCACATGTGTGGTTTAAGACTTTAAAGAAGAGAAATTAAAGAAGAGGCTTGTCCCATTCAAATAAAATAAAAATACGACAAAATTTCTTTTTTTTATTTCTTTTTTCTAAGTCAAGGACCAACCCAGAACTACATTATATTTGTGCACAAACTTAATGGCAATGACAACCATTCAAATTCCACATTAGATTTCCCAAACACTGTCCTGAAGTGTCCCCAAATCAATCAATTTTTATTTGCTTAGTGCTTTTAACAAAGGGGCTTTGTCACAAAGCTGGCTGACAGGAAGAAACCTTGAGCAGAACCTGACTCAGAGGGGGAACCCATCTGCCCCAGGTTGACATTGTTTTTTTTGGAAAAATGGTTGTAAAAATAAACAGATTAATTAGTACATCCAAATTAATTCCAAATTAATTAAAAGTCCAAGCAGAGGTAAAGGTGGGCTAGAGCTCTGGGCAGGTGCAGGGAGTGGGGAGCAGAGGAAAGTAACATTGTTAGGGGGTTCAGGTAATTTATCAATCACAGCAGGAGAGAGAGGTACGTACGGGAAGGAGAACCCTGGCAGAATAAGGCTATGGCAGCATAGCTGAGGGAAACAGAGGCAGAATAAGGCTATGGCAGCATGCCTCAGGGAAACAGAGGCAGAATAAGGCTATGGCAGCATGGCTAAGGGGAACAGAGGCAGAATAAGGCTATGGCAGCATGCCTCAGGGAAACAGAGGCAGAATAAGGCTATGGCAGCTTGGCTCAGGGGAACAGAGGCAGAATAAGGCTATGGCAGCTTGGCTCAGGGGAACAGAGGCAGAATAAGGCTATGGCAGCATAGCTGAGGGAAGCAGAGGCAGAATAAGGCTATGGCAGCATGGCTCAGGGAAACAGAGGCAGAATAAGGCTATGGCAGCTTGGCTCAGGGGAACAGAGGCAGAATAAGGCTATGGCAGCATAGCTCAGGGGAACAGAGGCAGTGGCCAACACAGTGCCATGAGGGCAGGCTTGAGACAGTCACCCCCAGACCATGACTGGTTCAGCTTAACACAGCACTACCAACAATAATCCTGTGACAGCACTGACTGCTAAATCCACCAGAGACTCTAGAGCTTATGCAAGCCACCCACTCCTGCACCTCAACTATAGGACAGACTAAAAGGATATGTTGTAAGCCTGACAGTGTCTGCACCCAGAACATGAGCAGACAATTTGTTCCACAGGAGAGGCGCACAATAAGAAAAGCCAAATTAAAATCCAATAAAGGCTAATTTATAGATTAAAAATCAAATAAAACAAAGTCAAATCCATTAAAAGCTTAATGGGTGCTCAGATTAGTCGTAAAAGAAGAAACTGACTCAGCTAATGACCAAAGGGAGACCGTTCGAGAGTCTAGTGGCTGTAACTGAAATGGCACGATCACCCTTTTTCTTCAGCCTAGACTCTGGAATGGCTAATAATGATGTATCTGAGGGTAAGTAATGAATACGATTTTGACTCAAGCGACTGGTAACATGTGTAATATAGTTAGAATTAGGATAATGTATGATATCTTATTTGTTCATGGTAAAAAGCCTAGCAGCTCAATTGTGAACCACTTGAAGCCGGGCCTAAACTGCTTAAACAACCTCTGGGAGTGGAGACATTGGCTGGGGGGGGCCAAAGAGCTTTTCATTGTGCTGACGGATCGCCTTAACCTGGAGTATATACGGACGGTCAAACGTCTGAACCTACGACACGCTAGGTGGTCCCTTTACTTCTCTCGCTTCGAATTCACTCCCGTATCGCCCAGGTTCGAAGGTAACTTGAATAAACAAACTGACGTGAGTTACGTTAGCTATCGCTAGCAGAGACAAGCACAGGTTGGCTACTGAAGCCGGGTACCACGATAGCCGTAGGCGCTGTTTAGTTTAATTTAAACTTTGTGGGAGACACACTGCTGGACCATCTAGCCTCGCGTAGTTACAGGTCTCACAAGCATTCTGTCTCGCAATTACATACTGGTCCTAATATCGGTGCCACATTAGCTCCCTCCGTCGACAGCAGGTAGCTAACGTTACTGGTTGGAAGCTAGCAAGCTAGTTAGCTAACCTTAAACCCGGCCAAAATGCCAAGCGAAACCCTAACTATTAAATTATATGTACAACATATAATTACAACAATTAAATACAACTAAGTCACTCAGTCATTAGTGTGGTTATTTGCTATTTATTTTAAAGAATATGACTTTCGGTTTAAGCCACGTTTTAAAAGTAGCCTAATTAAAAAATCAGCCATTATGGTAGATAACAAGCTTGCCAGCTTTAGCCACTGTTTAAATTAACGTTAACAGTTCAATAGCTAACATTGACGTTAGGATTTTGCCGGGGTTATCGCAAGTGCAGATTTCAGGAGTACAGTTCCATTGTTACTTCAGTGTTCATTTCTGATCCTTAATTTTGAATATAAGTTTTCCGTCATCTCTAGTACCTGTACTTCGCAGGAGTACAACAATGTCACATTACTTCATTGTGCAGCCCAACTCTTTCAAACCCATAGACATGTACAGTATAAGTATATATGCTCCATTTACTCCTTGTTAATCCGGGTTGTAAACACGTTATTTAGCCTGCAGAGGACGCCAGTAATACTCATGAAAATTAACCAATGACAGACTACACCCGATTGCTCTTTACAAGGAACATTTTCTATGGGGAGAAACTTAAGTATTTTTAAATTATAATTAAAGCAGCAGGGGACAGAGGCCAATATTTTATGCATTTGCTGAAACGCAGCGAAACCAAGCAGACACTGGGGCTCTGCGGGACTGGAGTTTTGAAGCCCTGGTCTATTACGTGTGAAACCTGAATTCAGTCTTAGTTCCTGTGGAGATCCCTGATCCCTTAAACCGGCCGAGAATGTGATAGTGATGCACGCCATCTTCACACCTTTCCTGTGTGTTTTTCTGTCGCTCTCCGGCCATTTTAAACTGTAATTCCTGTAAATGCCACCAGGTGTCATTGTAGTCACACAGAATAGTCATTCCAGCCCACATTTTATACGATTACGTAAGTACAGATAAATAATAAATAACAAACCAGTTAACGGAACCCAAGCTACTCCGATCTGTGGACCCATAACAACCTGTTTGACTGCTCATAATAGGTTGGGTGAAAAATCTGTTTTGAGCCTAGATTTAAAGATAAGGAGAGAGAGTGCTCCCCGAATCTCACCGGGTAAGTCATTCCACAGGAGAGGGGTCAATGGGAATATGAGGGTGAAGAAAGACCTTGGAGGTACAATAGGTCATTTATGACTTCTAACGGTCAAGAGACGAATTGCAGCTACAAATACGCTCAAACCACAACACTGTTTATCCCTCCCCCTTCCCCGTGAATGCGCTGAGGTTGAAACTCCTTTGGCTGTGGCAGTGAGAACCAATTTTCAACCAATGAGCTTGAATTATTGTACAGCTATAGATGTGTTGGTACAGAGTGCCGGCCAGTCACTGCATATTTTGAAACCCAAATTTAAGGACTATAACACAGGTAGATGGCGAGTCAACATGTCAGTGAGCCTTTTTCAATGATAGAAAGGGATTTACAATGGTCTTGTAACAATGTTTTAACACACAAATCTTACCTATTGTACCTTTAAGATAGGGAAGGGCAAGCCCATTCCTTAAATGTGAGGAGGAGTACTTTGAAAACAATGTGAAATGTAATGGGTAGCCAATGGAGAGAAGCTAGTAATATGCTCAAAGCATTTTTGTTAGGGGGCAGTTGGGGGGAAGTAGGGGGGCATTGGTGGTGGGTTAATGGGGGGGCGGGGCAGATGTGTTTATGTTGGTGCTTGGGGGGGAGAATGCAGAATGCTATGGAGAGACAGTGTCTGGATTATGTATGTGTGTGTGTCTCTGTGTGTGCATGCATGCAAGTGTGTGCGCGTGTTGTGTGTGTGTGTGTGTGTGTATGCCTTCCTCAGTGTTGTGTGTGTGTGTGTGTGTGTATGCCTGCCTCAGTGTTGTGTGTGTGTGAGTGAGTGTGTGTATGTGTGTGTGTGTGTGCGTGTGAGAGTCCCCAGCAGTACTGTGTAATCGTATTCCTCCTGGCTCACATTAGAAAATAAAGGAAATAATCTTTATACAGGAACACATTACAGCAGGAGACAAGCATGTGTGCAGCCTCACCCAACTCACAGGGCTGGATTACAGCAGAGAGAGAGGGAGCGAGAGAGGGAGAGAGAGAGTGATGGAGAGGGAGAGAGAGAGTGATGGAGAGGGAGAGAGAGATGGCAAAATTCATACATGCCAGCTTTCATTATTTTGGCTTTTTTCTTTTCTTTTTTTACTTTGTGTCATCTGAGGGCTGTATGAAAAGGTTTGAAAAATTGAGTTTCTGATTGAATGACAATACCCACTCTATGTATGTATCATCAACCCATCCACAGCGATTGTCTATTTTGGATACTATAACACACACACACACACACACACACACACACACTCACGCACAGGCATGCATGAACACACAGACACACACACACACTCTGCAGATGCACACGCACACACACACACACACACACATGCACACACACACACATGAAAACTACATTGTAGTCTAATATAGTTGCAGTTGTATTTGTATTTATATTGTTTTTGCATTTGTATTACTGTGTACTGTCTTGGTCCTAATTCCTTGGCCTATTTGCCATGTGTACTGGAAATGATGTTCATGGCTATACAGTGGTTTCTGTGTGATTTGTAGCTTATCCAACCTGCTCTGTATGTTCAAATGTCTTTTATATGCATGGTTTTGTACGTTGCTTGGGATAACAGCATCTGCTAAATAGAATGTATTGTAATGGATGGTTGAGTCGTTGCTTGCACTGCTCTGAGAAACCTTTAGCTGGTCTCGTCTTGTTCCAGAGAGCCTCTCCAACCTTTAGCGTGTATATTGTGTTTAGGAAACAGACAACAATGATAATTCCTAGCACCTTCCCACAAAATGTTTCCTTAAAACTGCTCTGGGTTTTGTACACTGGATGCTTGCTCTGAAAAGCATACTGACTTTACCATGATTCATGCCGTATGCGGATTTCCAAAACAATCAAAGGTGGGGACTGCCCAAAGCTTGTTTTGCTTCCCCGCATGTTACAAAATAAGGAGCCATCATTGCTAAAACATTGGCACTGTTACACAGTTCATAGAGATAGAACTTGAGTTTTAATGGTATATATTTAATGGTATAAAATGCCTACCATATCCTGCGACTGCATTGATAGAAAATTTCACTGTAAAAAAAATGGAATGAATGTAGTAAATAAACCCACTCCAACTCCAGTGCAGGCCAGTGTGACTTTCTGTAAGGTTAAAGGTCATGTTTAAGTCGGGGAAAGAGAGGGAGAGAGTGTGTAGCGGAAAGGCTCCTGATTTGGGCGGTGTTCCAATTTGTAATTTCATATTTATTCGTGTATTTGTACTTATGCTTCAAACTATTATCACCCATATATACAGTACAAGTACACATACATAGACATTTGTATACATACACCCATATGCATATACATAAACAAAAGTTTCCGGCCAGAATTCATTTGTCTACTGTTTTATAAGGGTTTCCAGATGGGCCCAGTATTGACTCTGGCGAAGCTGCAAAGCGGCTTGGGTGTGAGAGAGTTTTTAGGAGGGAAAGGTGATCTACAGCACGGATCTTTCTCACCTGTGGGATGTTGTTTTAAACCAGTCTGGCCCCACCCCTCCCTGTCTGAGCCCCCGTTCCCTGCAATGAGGTCATCACTTACTGCCCCAACTACCCCCCTACATTACATTACATTAATGGAATTTGGCAGGCGCTCTTATCCAGAGCGACGTACAATAAAATGCATACCCATAACCAGGGACATGTGCACTGAAAGACCGTAGAGGGAAGTACAGTTTCAAGTGCTGACAATACGATAAGATACGATAAGGCCTTGGGCTTTGTAGATTAATCTGACAAACGATGACATCTATAAAACTGTTTTACAAAACACAATGCTAAAGAATAATATGCACTCATGTAGGGACAACAATAAACAGCTTACATAGCAGCAATAAAACCATCCTAGCAAACAAAATTGTAGTAATAACCTCATTATCTCACACAATTGTGAGAACTAAAAATAGCTAAACAGCTAACAGTTGATTAGAGATTGTTGGGAGGGGTGGGGAGAGGTGCAGCTAGAAGAGGTGTGTCTTCAGTCTGTGCTTGAAGAAGTCTCTGCTGTTCTGACCTCTACGGGGAGGTCGTTCCACCACCGTGGAGTCAGAACAGACAGCAGTCGTGAGTGGGCGATGGAAGTGCGGAGAGGGGGAGGCGCCAGGCAGCCTGTGGAGGCCGGACGGAGAGGTCTGGCAGGGGTGTAGGGGCTGATGATCTTTTTTCTTTTCTTTTTTTTTTGTTGATGCTTTTAATTTGATGCGAGCCATGATAGGCAGCCAGGGGAGGGAAGTGAGCAGGGGGTGATGTTGGAGGCATCTGGGAAGGTTGAAGACCAGACGAGCTGCTGCATTCTGGATGAGTTGGAGAGGTCTGATGGCAGAGGCCAGTAGGCCAGCCAAGAGAGAGTTGCAGTAGTCCCGGTGGGACAGTACCATCACTTGGACCAGGAGCTGGTTCGAGTAGGGGGTGCGAAGGGGGCGGGGGGGCTCTCCAGATGTTGTATAGGAAGAATCTGCAGGACAGGGTCACTGCCGCAAATGTTCTTGGAGAGGCACACTAGGGAAATTGAGAAATTATGAAGGGGAGAGGTTAGAGCAGAAATGAAGATTATTTTGTCTTACCTGGGTTGAGCTGTAGGTGGTGGTTGTCCATCCAACTCTGGATGTCACTCAGACAAGCAGAGATGCAGGCTGAAACCTGTGTCAGATGGTGAGAATGAGAAAAACAGTTGGGTGTCATCAGCATAGCAATGATAAGACAAACCATGAGCAGTAATAATGGCCAAGGGATTTAGTGTAAAGGGAGAAAAGAAGCGGGCCAAGGACTGAGGCCTGGGGAAAAAAAACCATGAGTCTCGTACATGAAAAATGGGATTTATACGTGGCTATATAATTTGCATTGCTGTACGACGCAACAACTGTGCAGCCTGGTAATGCGGTTTGAATCCACTAGCCAGGTATATAGCTCAGTTTTAAACACATAGGCAATTGGATCACTACTCCAGACCTTTCCCTGGTAACGGACAATGATAAACTTTTGGCAGCGTTGGAATTTTCTAACAATGGGAAAAAAGGTAATTGGCCGTCAAGTGTAAACTGAATCTGTACGGGGTATATCAAAGAGAGGACACGTGTGTGATCAGTCGTCTTTGATCTCGTCAGCTCCAGGTCGCAACCGGCGGTCCCGTCACGCCACAAACAAAAAAGGTGTCTGGTGTCCTTCCTTGTGCGCGTTGCCATAGGCTAGAATCTCCATTACACGTAAGAGTACGCGCTGCCTCTCTTTACCAACAACAACTTCGTCTTTGGCACAGTTAGTCCACAAAAACGACGAAATGGGCTATTAGGCGACGCTTGCAGCCGTATACAGCTTTAACACGAGTCAGAAACGTATGCGATCATCATCACTCTTGAGTTTATTTGACACACTAGCCTACATTTTACAGTGTACCTACGCACTGATGTATACACGCTCCGATTGTCCATACAATGTGGACGTCGTGGAATGAATTACAGTATCTTATGGAAATGGTCGAGTAAATTCTCTAACTCTTTCTGCATAGTCCAACGTTCTTTTGTTCATGTATTTGCTTGTGTGGGTGTTTGTTTGCTTCTATAATTTTTTACTATGGTGTTTCTCAATAGTTTCTCCACAAGTATCCTCCACTGCCAGAACCTGCAGGTTCTTTCTGTTTAATATACGCCGCATCCGTCATCTCCTGACGGAGAAAGCCACCCAGCTCCTAGTCCAGGCGCTCGTCATTTCCCGCCTGGATTACTGCAACTCCCTCCTAGCCGGTCTCCCAGCGTGCGCCATCAAGCCCCTCCAGCTGGTCCAGAATGCTGCAGCCCGCTTGATCACCAGTCAGCCCAGGTCGGCTCATGTCACCCCGCTTCTCATTGGCCTCCACTGGCTTCCTATTGCCGCACGCATCCGATTCAAGGCCCTAGTGTTG
Source organism: Conger conger (assembly GCF_963514075.1). Taxonomy (NCBI): domain Eukaryota; kingdom Metazoa; phylum Chordata; class Actinopteri; order Anguilliformes; family Congridae; genus Conger; species Conger conger. Next base: position 1,853,594 of record NC_083760.1, on the reverse strand, counting down.
GCATTCCAGGCTGCTAAGGGGACTGCCCCACATTACATACAATCCCTGATCACTCCCTACTCCCCAGCTAGACCACTCCGGTCTGCCAGCTCTGGTCGCCTTACGATTCCCTCTCTACGGGCACCTGGCGGTCGAGCTGCACGTTCACGCCTGTTTTCCGTTCTGGTTCCTCAGTGGTGGAATGACTTGCCTACCACTGTCAGGACAGCAGAATCCCTCCCCCTATTTCGACGCAGACTCAAAACACACCTGTTCAAACTCTACCTTAGTCCCCCCTCCTGATTTACCCCGCCCCCCCCTTCTGATACCCCTATCCCTGTCTAACCCCCCCCCCCAAAAAAAAAAAAAAAAAATGATGACGACTATATGTTTAGAACAGCAGTCCAGGTGTATTTTTCTAGTTCTGGATGTGATGCTTTGACTTGTGGTAGAACCTATGCACTTGTAAGTCGCTTTGGATTAAAAGCGTCTGCCAAATGACTAAAATGTAAAAAATGTTATGTAGTTTTAACTGTGTCGTTACACGTTTGCACATCCTGTGATATTTGTTACTGTTTTCTTTTCTCATTCATTGTGAACCAAATTCTTCGGGCACTGTGGATTCGTCTGGATCATGTCGCCTCTGTAATCCCCGGCATATTAAGTTTCTGGTGATGAAAACTATGTCCACAGCGTTCACGACTCCAGGAGGTCTGGGTCAACCCATTGATGAAATTAAATTGCACATCTTGCAAATGCTTGCTTACAGACATGTATTAAACCAAAGAAACGTTTTATTTTATTTTGTTTGCAAAACACCATATTTAAGTGACAGTTAGTTTCAAGTCTAGTAATTTAGGAAATTGCGACCCGTTTACAGAATTCAAGAAAATCACGCAGCAATCATCCACGAACGACGGGTAACGTTTCTATACTACAGATAATAAGCGATCAAGGAAGGACTTCCAACTAACATATACAAACATGATCTTTGCGAGTATTGTGACAACAAACTTTTTTCCCTTAAAGTATTAAATGTGATGTTTTTTCTTACCCGGTGAAACGTCAGACACTTCAGCCAGCTCCTCTTTGGAAAAGCAGCCCTTCCCGTTTCGCGCACCGTCTCCAGACATTCAAACCCAGCGGTGTGCAAAGCCTGGTCGCTACTCCGATTGGCAAATGCGCGTACAATGCGTCTGCTTTCTTCTCTTTCCCTCTAACCTTCAACAATGACGAATAATGATATACTGATCCTGTGCGCTACTACGCCGTCGAGGAAGTCCGTGAGTCACAAGATCCCGCCCTGTTCGCAAACTCTGCCTCTCCCGACCTGCAGACGGCGATGGTAGTTCAGCGTACGGAGCAGAGACTTGTTGACTGTGTCTCTCCGTTCGAGAATGACTAGGTGATGATCGCTGAAGTATGGTAGCCTGAATCTCTAAATAGCCTAATCTAGTTGGTATTGTTATGGCTCTTCATACTTTATAGTATAACGTGAACGCTGACCTGTAGTTGGTAGCCTGTTCGAAATAACTGGGGAAAATGATGGCACTCTTTTTTTAAAAGAGAGTTTGCTGTAGATTAGAAGTACCTTTTCCCATAGATTCGCTGATAAAACAAAACTCACACATAGACCGCTGGTCTGTTGAGGTAGCATATCCGTGCATGGCGATGGTTTTAGAGATTATAAAATACAATAAACATTCAAAGTTTGCCTTAAAATGTTGAAAGTTTGAAAGGAATCGGTGGCAATGAGGTTGAAGTGCAGACCGTTAGTTTTAATTTGAGTTTATGAACAAACAAACCACTTAGCACCTTTTGTACATGGTACCCCAATTTCTCAAAATATTTTTCGAATTGGCTTCACAGACGTGTTTCTTTAGGCAGGTGTATTCATTTGTGTCATTAGTGAATGCGGAAGAGAGCTGTTGATGTCTCGCCTTGATTCAAGACTTTGTAATTGCCTTTGGAGATTGTTGTTGGGATGTGACAACACGAGGAAGACAGCAGTGTCGATGCAAATTAAGATGCCGTCACGAGGCTCAGAAATGAAAATCAATCAATCAGGATCATTGCAGTATCCCTGGGCATGCCCAAGTCAACAGTCTGGTTCATTATTAACCAGAAAAAAAGACGGAGGAAGACCACTGAAGTGGAAGTTGTTGTTGAAGGCCCAACACCAGACTCGCTTTTTTGCTTTCCCTGACGACAGAAAGGTGGCGTATATTCAGCGCACACGTGAGACCAAGCTGTCTCCTGTCAGGCTGCTGGAGCCGGCCAGAACATCACGAACATAAACACTGTCCCTAAGACGAGCCTCGAGGCCCCTGCTCCACCGCTCTTCTCCCCAATTTAGGCAGGAACTGTCAGAGTCTCCTCCTGCTCAGAGATCTCCTCTCCTCCTGCCCAGAGACAACCCCTCTCCTCCTGCTCAGAGATCTCCCCTCTCCTCCTCTGGTTCTGGTTGGCATTTATATAGCGCCTTTATCCAAAGCGCTGTACAATTGATGCTTCTCATTCACCCATTCATACACACACTCACACACCGACGGCGATTGGCTGCCATGCAAGGCGCTGACCAGCTCATCAGAACCGGCAACCCTCCGACTGCCAGACGACTGCTCTTACTGACTGCTCTTACTGACCGCTCTTACTGACTGCTCTTACTGACCGCTCTTACTGACCGCTCTTACTGACCGCTCTTACTGACCGCTCTTACTGACTGCTCTTACTGACTGCTCTTACTGACTGCTCTTACTGACCGCTCTTACTGACCGCTCTTACTGACCGCTCTTACTGACTGCTCTTACTGACTGCTCTCCTCCTGTTCAGAGATCATCCCTCTCCTGCTCATTCCACACCTTTCATTTTTGTGCCTTTTTTCCCACCTATGCGTTCAAGCGGAGGACTGGGAGGGGGGCGTGCACCCCCCCCCCCCCCCCCCCCAACCCGAAACCCAACCCCCCGGTACACCTGAGCACACAGGCACAGAGATCCCACCCCCCCACCCCTTCGTGCTGTGGTCACACAGCGGGCCAAAACAAACGCACGTCAAAACGTAAGTGAAGATGGAGGGGATAGGGACTGGGGGTGGTTGTGGTTGTAATTGTAATTATAATTGCTGAGTGTTAGAAAGGAAATGTTTCAGTCCCCAACCCCAACCACCACCCACTCAACACCCCCAACACCCCCAAACCTACACAGAGAGGAGATTAGCTGGCAGTCTAGCAGCAGATGCTAGTGGCCTGTGTGCACAAACTGCTACTGTGTTGTGAGAAAAGGAATCCTGTCAAAGTGCTCATTGACCTTCTGATGTTCGATGCCTGTCTACCCCACTGTCCCATGCATGTGGGCTCCTGTGGGCTACCTGTTACTGAGAGGGTATGAGGGAATCTTGTTGCTTTGCTGTTGTTTTTTGTCCATCCTTTGGAAGAGTCGGCTCTTTGGAATGTTTAAATTTAAAAAATTCCAATTCCAAGGTTCCAGTGTTCTAGAGCTCCGTTGCTTTCAGTCACCAGCAGTGATTGTTACATCAGCAGCATTAGAATGTTCAGTTAGCAACGTTCAAATCGCCTGTTTGTGACCTCACCATGGGTGAAGGAGAATGTGGATGGAGAGTCCTTTCCTGATATGTTTTGATTGCCATGCCATATCCTGCTATTGGAAAATGTGCCCCAGCCCGACCAGTTATGAATTCCAATTTTACACTCTGATATGGACGATCCAGCCCTGCACAAGCAGGTTTGGGGGAATAAGCGGCCCGGTCTCATCCGGGGACAATACAGCGGGCAGGAGCTGGAGTGGCCTTCCCCGGAGCACCACTCTGTTTACGCTCCAGAGGGAGATGAGGGCTGCATTCCAAACCCATGTCCAGACGTTCTTCGCACTGTCGCTCTGCAGCGCTGACTCCAGATCAGTGGATGGGGGTGTAGGGAGCAGCCGCTGTCCCGTTCCCACCGCTGAGCGCTGACCTGAGATCAGTCCTGACCGAGGGTGCGGTTTGGAATGACTCTGGCCTGTGGGATGTGGAACTTGGGGCGCTTGCTGGAACATCATTATAATTTTCATCTCTAAAAATAAGAGCATCTGTTCTGACTGTGTTGGACAATCACGGGTCTTCCATCCAAGTCATGCAAAAATAAGGCGCTTTTTTAAACAACAGATGATCTAGGATGAGTGCAATGTAGTGCTGCAGGCAAGTGCAGTTATTTTTTGAAAATGCAACAGAAATAAAAACTAATTTTGTGCAGTTTTCTGTTAAAATGGATGCACAGTTTAAACCTGAGCACTTGGAGGTCATAGTCATGACTCCTGACCAGCAGATGGACTGACGTCTTATGGATGAAGTTTGGCATTGCACAAGTAAGTGTATGACTATTCTAGACCACGGTTGATTGTACGAGTTACGCTGATGTTCTTCACTTCTGTAAGTCAGGATAATAGTGTCTTTAAGCCAATGCAATGCAGTGTAATGTAATGAGAAATGTCATTTTTGTTTTTAAACTTTTTTTATTTTTTATTTTAGTTTATGAGCCCAAAAGAAGCCTATTAGGCAATTTGGTTTCTCCCATTGAATTATGTCTGATTTGACTTCATCGTTAGCTTGCATGTGTACCCTTGTATCTCAGTATCTTAGCTTAGATTACCTTGCTACCTATACAACAGTGACATCCATCGAATGCCTGATAATCATTCCTACACACTCCGCACACATCTCCTTAGCACCCCAACACACATCCCACTAGTTCTGACCAATTCCCATTGCTGTGGTGTTTGTGTGTAACCTGCACATTTAAATATAACTTTTATTAGCTTCAATCCTGCATTCAGAGACACTGTAGGACGTGGGGTTGAGTAGCACTGCTCTGTCGCCCAGGAGGACGTGGGGTTGAGTAGCACTGCTCTATACCTCAGGAGGACGTGGGGTTGAGTAGCACTGCTCTATACCTCAGGAGGACGTGGGGTTGAGTAGCACTGCTCTGTCGCCCAGGAGGACGTGGGGTTGAGTAGCACTACTCAATACCTCAGGAGGACGTGGGGTTGAGTAGCACTGCTCTGTCGCCCAGGAGGACTGTACTTCCACATGTTACCAGAAGAGGGCGCTGTTGTTTTACATTTAAAGCTCAGGAATTCTCTGTTTCCTAAATTACAGTTTATTTTGAAAGAAATGTGAAGAGATTGGTAGTGGGAAATTACTTTATATTATAATTATATATTTATATTATAGCTGATTTGCTGATTTAGCCCTTTTTAATGAAAATCAGAATCTCTTACAGGACGTTCACTGTGGATTCTGGATACACAGGCACACAACCATACACTCACACACATACATGCACAACCACACACACACATATGCACATGCTCATCAAAAAGGTGGTTTACCTGTACGACATTGGCTCAGGAGGTAAGAGGTATATGGTGTGTGTGTATGGTCATCTGGCGGTTGCCAGTTCGATCGAGGCGGTGTCGAAGTGTCCCTGAGCAAGACACCCAACTCCCAAATGCTCCTGACAAGTTGGTCGGTGCCTTGCATGGCAGCCAATCGTAGTTGATGTATGAGTGTGTGTATGAATGGGTGAATGAGAAGCATCAATTGTACAGCGCTTTGGATAAAGGCGCTATATAAAGGCGCTTACCATTTTACATGTCCTTGAATAATATGCAATTTATAACATGTTAATATGGCATTAATTAGACACACTGTCCTGTGTTTCATGTAAATACAACATTAAAGTCAATATTTGGAATGGAATGTAGTTTCTATGGAACAGCAAAATATTCTCTCAGCAAGTTAACATGGCTTCTGGGTGTTCATCCACACAGCAGACCCAAATTTAAGCCCCAGGCTTTAATACAGCCAGCGCCCGGGGATGTGAGTCTAAACTGAGACGGGTGCGTGGGGATTGGACCCAAAATGCACGACTCAGAAACAAAGGTTAGATAAAGTCCCATCAGGGCTTTATTCGGGACGAATCCCAGGAGTGTAGTCACAACAAGCAATGTCCATACACGTAGATCCAGCCAAACAAATATTAAACAAACAAACAGCACGGTGTCGAGGGAAGAGGCAAACTCGTAGTCGGTAAACATGCAGGGAGGTCTGGTAGCAGGAGACCTGTCAGATGTACAGGCGGACGGCAGGCAGAGTCGTAGTCGAGGGCGATGCGGAAGTCGAAACCATAAAACAATCAGCGAGGCAAAAGTACAAAGACGGTAGGCGAGGACGTGGTCAAAAACAAACAATGGTCAACGAAACAGAAATCAATAACGATGGTCGGTAAACCAGGCTTGGATCTTAACGTGAATCAATCAGAAAATAATGCTCAAGCGTTGCGTAATAAAACTAGAGGCAGACAATTTCGCGAAGAACAGTTGTGCGACTGGGCTATAAATGCGGGTGTAGACAGGTGTAGACAATTAGTTAGAGTGTAGCAAGGAAATGGAAAACAGGTGCGATGGATGACAAGTTTAACAAGGAGATTAGTAATCGTTAGTAATAAACCTATCCTGCCCTAGCATTAGTAAATTAGTAAATGACATGCACGAGAAACGTAAGGTAACATGAACACATGATTAGTTTTGTTAGTTTCTACCCAATCCTGATCTAGCATTAGTCGTTTTAGTAAATAGACAAATGGAAACAATTAGGGAGTGAATGACAGAAGGAGCGAGAGAGAAAAGGCGGAACGCAAGGTTTGCGGAAAGACATGTAAAAGTGTATGCATAAACAACGACCAGTTAACGTAACAATAAACATAAATCAAAACATAATACAAAACGAAACTAAGACGATAACCATTCAACATAACAAGGTAATATAATCGTAACGAAACATAACTAGACATGACGAGAAAATAAATCGTAACAAGAAATAAACTAAACAACATGAGTGTGTGTGTGTACATGTATATGGTGTGTGTGTGTGTGTACATGTATATGGTGTGTGTGTGTGTGTACATGTATATGGTGTGTGTGTGTACATGTGTACAAGTATATGGTGTGTGTGTGTTTGGGACAGAGAGCAGTGTGTGTGTGTGTGTGTGTGTATGTATATGATGAGTGTGTGTACATGTATATGGTGTGTGTGTGTGTGTGTGTGTGTGTGTACATGTATATGGTGTGTGTGTGTGTGTGTGTGTGTGTGTGTGTGTGTTTGGGACAGAGAGCAGTGAGAGCAGCTGGAAGACAGAATGCTGACGTTCTGCATCAGATGTTCTGCGGCAGACGTTCTGCGTGAGACATTCTGTGGTGGGTGTGTGTTGACTCACAGGGCCCCTCTCCCATGTTCATCACACTGGTGAAGAGCAGAGGCAGGCGAAGGGGGAGCATGTTCATCACATTGGTTAAGAGCAGAGGCAGGCGGAGGGGGAGGGGGGTCTGAGAAGGGGAGTTGCGTGTCGATGAGTGCCGGCGGCACCCTGATGTTTACAACCGAGAAAACTTTAAACTGTCCGCGCCGGACACGCCACAGGAGCAGGAGAGCCCCGGCCACGGCAGGAAACATTACACCATCATTCTGTGTCCTGTTATAGTCGGCCAGTTTGCAGGTTCTTTGGCACGAGCTAAAGTGAAATATCATCGTAGAAATACGCTCACACAAAGGTATAGAGGGTGCTGCAGTCTACCCTCATCAAGAGCAGAAACCAACAACATAGTTTTTTTAGAGTAGCATTTAAAGCATCTATGGCAAAAAAAAAAAAATTGAAACCTATGTAAATGTTTGAACCTTGATCTCAGTAGCAACCTCCTTTATTAACTATGGTAGTTGCTTGAGCCTTATTAAACTGCAATGTACAAATAAAAGCATGTCGTTGAGCCTTTCTGTCATGGAATGACCATATCAGTGCCAGATTCATACACTCTCAGCCAATGATGTGGCAACCTCTGCTTTCTACAAGACACAAATTACCTACCGTCTGGTTATAGTGTGTTACATTGTTTGTAAACTGGGGCTACACTACAATTAATTACGGCCATCTAAGATATGAATTGTGTTTGAATTTGATAAAAGGATGGAATGTATATTTATATGTTATTATTATTATCATTATTAGCTAATGCAGCGTCATGCTGGGATACTATAATTATGAGTGAGAAAAGTTGGGTGTCATCTGCGGCGAGATGGAAGAATATTACATCTTTTCTGCCTATGAAAACATCTCCCTGTGTTCATGTTCGTGGATACTACCCGGGGAGGACGTCACATGAACAGGACCCCAGGCATGGTGCTTTCAGTGTGGGAGAGAGCGAGTCTAAGACCAACCCCGCAGACTGGTGTCACAAACTCACAAAGACCAGAACCTTCCACACTCACCCTCAGCTCAGATACTCAGTCAATGTTCACTTCCTTTTAAACTTCTTAAACCAAAATTAGAGACATGCTCACTTGCAAAGTCACTAGCTGAACCATCATTAATCACCAGTGGTGTAAACATAGAAGCAGTAGCTGTGGTTTTTTTTTAAATAAACATTTATGCTACATCATGTTCGCGATAATCCAGGACTTTCATTCAGTGACAAATTATCCTCCTCTTAAAGATCAGTAAACATTAGGGGACTAACAATCCTTTACACTGATGTATACCATGAACTACTACAGTGGAATTAAATTATTAGCAAGTTATTATTTAACGTCCATGTCTCTCACCCTCCGTATAATGAAATACTCATAGTGTTGCAAACTCATTTTAAATGTGAAATAGTGAAATGTTTTCTTGTGATTTGGAATTCAAAAGGTATTTTAAGATGCTGACTGGGAGTTTTGCCAGTATAAAACCATGGATAAAACGTCAGTCAGGTTAAGCCGTAACCATATTTAAGTAAATGTTAGTATTTCTGCAGACACATGTGGGTAGTAACCATGACAGTAAATTCTCTCTTTGTAACCGGCGGAGATAAAATATTACGTAATTCATTGGTTAGAAATTACTTCCATTCTCAATCAAAACGTTTTATAACAGGAACTTCTTATTTCAACCCTGTTCAATCAGCAACCGTTACTCTTTCTGTGGACCAGGAAATACTCTGGGCCTCGTGCCCGGAAATATCTTTGTAAAGTTTCAAATGGCATGTCGCCATCTGCTGTTTAAACCTGCTGCGTGTAGTTGAACGTTACCTGAATATTTATTCTGGCGCTACGTCTGAAATTAGCTGACAATTTAGAATGCCAAAACGGTATTAGTATGTCCATACTTGCATAAAATAGTATACTAAACCCACATGTTTTTTGTTTTTTTCTCTTTCAAAAGATTAATGTCAAAAGGATTCGATAATTTATATAGATGCGCAATGCTATGAAAAAGTCGTTTTCGCCCATCCAGGTTGTCCTCCATTATTGCATATTTTACATCTTTAGTCCAAAAGTCATATTAGACAAAGGGAACCTGAAAAAACACAGGACACATTAAAAATATATATATTACTTAATTAATTTAATGGAAAATGTATCAAACAACCATGATAAAACGTAATGGGCCCCTTAAATGTAGTAAGTGGTTGCACAACTTTTAGCCTGTAATTTGATATAATTACATTAGTCATTTAGCAACCTTATATCCTTCACAGGTGGAGGTTCGTGTAGGACTTTTGACTATATACTGTGTTATCTTCTACTTCCCTGTTTGCCACCTTCTGATCCTTGCCTGTCCTTGCCCATCTGCCAATATTTCTATTGGAAACACTTAGAGTTCGCTACTGGTTCGATTGTTCTGAAGCCTGATATTTAGTAGGTGTTACTTCTGGCTTCATATTCAGTGCCAGGTGCTACCCAGTTTATTGTACTGTAAGGTGCAGGTGTGGGAGTCAAGCTTGTTCTCCATGACTATTGTAACCTGTCATTAGAGGATTCGAGGAGCTTAAACTAAGCCAGGAGGAATTTATGGCTTGCCAAAATAAACTGGAGGGATTTCCTGCCTTCACCAATCAGAAGGGTGCATTCTGATCACTTCATTCAAGGTATAATCTAGCCAGATCAGATTGATTAATACCAGTGTTGACAAGTAACGTTAATGTTCGTAAAGCTGGGTAACATTAGTCGGCTGGTTAACGTTAGCTAGCGTTCACAAACTTACGTGAACGTTAGCAGAGAGAGATCCTTATCTCAAAGGAGCACACTAGCCACTCTCCTAGTAATCTTGATTTGTCTTTCATATGGCTAAACAGCTCTGTGCCTCTAATAAATGTGTTGTAAGATTAATCAGCTACATTTATATCTCCCCTTTATTTCTCTTCATGTGAAGAAAAACGGTTTCAAAATGTGCAAGCACTAATTCCTGATGATTTAACCCTGGGCACCCAAGAGTTTAATCCGCACACACAACATGCAAGTCAATGTTTTACATTCGATTTTATTTGATGCGCTACAAAGAAAATCAAACAGTAAATCGACTTAAAGAAAGATCAGGAGTAGAACTCCAGCAGGTGTTGCGTACATGAAAAGCAGGAAATAAAACTTGATCCCAAGATTGATTTCTTTAGCCAATTTCTTACAGACTACACCGGGCTAAAGTGACCAGCCTTAAATGTGGTATCAGCCACACAAGTTAGCGGGAGGAAGCAAAGCGTTCACTTCCACTTCACAGAGATGAAGGTAGTTCTTTCCTGGAAGGTGCACCGTCACGTAGCGTCCCAGCATTAGCCCGGGACAGGGAAAGGTTTTAGTCTCTCCTGCTCTCATAGATTCAATCTTGCTGCACCTGCAAGAGGGAACAGAAAAAAGTTGCTAAGTGGCTTATTTTGAATAATAATTGTCTAATTATTAAGAGTTCTAACTATGAACATGATGCTGCCTCGGTTACAGTAGCTAGCGTGTGATGAGGGGGAAGCTTATTGTGCGGATGGGCTGGTAATGGAAATGATCTGTCAGTGTGAGCTGGTCTGTACTCTGGTCTGTACTGCAGAGTTAAAGTGTGGGCAGGTCTGTCCTCTGGTCTGTACTGCAGAGTTAAAGTGTGGGCAGGTCTGTACTCTGTTCTGTACTGCAGAGTTAAAGTGTGGGCAGGTCTGTATTCTGTGCTGTTGGCAGCACTCTCTCTCTCTCTGAAGGACACACTTATCTGCTCTGCCCCAAATAGAAAGAGGGCATTGCAGAGGTGAGAGACATTATGACCAGGCATTTCAAAAAAGTGTTTTTGAATATGAGGCTCTGCGTGTAAAGATGGCTACTGACCGTGCATTATTGATGCCGTTGTTCTCCAGGGAGTCGCCGATGAGGATCTGAGCTCCACTGATCCTGTCTCCACAGCAGTCTCCTCTGTTGGTGATGGTGACGGAGGTGATTAAGTAGGACTTCAGCAGGTCCACCCTCCACCAGGAGTTGGGGCTGAATGAGGTGTGGGAACAGGACGCATGGTAGAAATCAGGTTCTTGGTTTCCATCAATGGCATTGGCTGCCAGGCTGAACGCTGCCACAGGGCCTGGTAGAAGCCCTGATTGAGTGGCCTTGCCGCGTAAAGCCACGTTCTCTGCAGGGGGAAATGAACACAATTGAGCCAACATGGCTGTAAAATGCTGTTACTTTATTAGCACCCTGGACTAACTGTGTCCTGTGCAACTGCAGCAGTACTGTGAAATTACCCATCATGCCTTTGGGTGTTCAGCCAAATTCTCCACGGCAGAGGCTGTAAGTCACTGGCCATCAGATCACTTTGGCTCATTGGGTTTATGAGTTGGAGGGAAAGGTTTGTCAGGCATAATATGAGTCTGATATGTGAAGCTGGCTTTCATGCTTAAACGTTTAGTGAACCAATAACATGAAGTTAAATTCCACAAGGTCTGATATTACTTCAGTTAAATCATGTCAGTGGCAATAGTATCTGAATTGAATTGTAATTATATTCAAGTGGTAAAAACATTTGCCTTTGGTCAACACTTCCAAACACCAATTTTTTTATCTCACTTGGAACATTAATTTCAGACAACTGATCCAAATAGATATGGATAAAGATTGATGAAGACTTTTTCAGCGAAACACCTGTACACTTTCATGCACAGGTGATTTCCATGGCAGTGCATGTGCATGGGGTGAAGTGTACCTTCTGTAAATCCTGGAGGAACTGAGCATGACTTGACGGCTGAAAGTGCCACGATCTGAACAAGTAAGATTATCACCTTCATCCTGGAAAAGAGGGGAGAGATTATTGAGCAGAGACCAAGTACATTTTGGAAGTATTCTGGGGAAAATGTACATTTCACAAGTCAAATCTTCAAACAAATATTGAGTTGACATGTGGCTCTACATGGTGCATTCTCAATTTAATTTATTTGATTTAGTTAATTTGACGCAACAGATTTTTCTTCCAATGCAAAGCATTATGAAGGTAATGTGTGCTAGCTAACTTAGCTTAGGTAACCAGATAGCCAGCATGAACCACCAATGATGAGACCCTTGAAGGAACATAACTCTTGAACATATAAAATATTTTTTTACAAAGAGATGAATTCAATGTGAAGATCACGGGTTACCCCATTTAGGGTTAAGCAATTTATAAACATAGGATACAACATTGCGTCATGGCTACATTTTCTCAGAGAAATAAACAGTGAAACTGAGCACAGCTAATGTTCAATTAAATGGTTGAAAGCTTTCAAAAGCTTCATCATTAATTTTGGTCAGATTGCTAATAGAGAGCTTTTCAGGTGGATCTGCAGGTAGATCTATTCTGTAAACTCACCTGTCAGTAAGGCAGCAGGTTCACAGGTAGATCGTTGGTAGTTATTTGGTCTCCAGTGCAGACGTACCCAGAATGAAGCCTCTTAAATACCCCAGAATGGGAGTGCACTCCCTACAGATCTGAAACTGAGGACAAATATTTGTGCAAGTGGGGTGTATGATGATCCATCAATGCAAAAAAAATGCATGAACAATGAGGCAACATCTTCATTTCGTCCAGATTTCCAAGGAAGTTTGTGCTGATGTGTTTATCAGGGGCCTAGTCAGAGCACCCGTCCCCCTCCCTCAGTGACCGATTTCCAGTCAGTTGAGCAAGGAAGGCCAATTTCATAACCAGTGTCAAACCTCTGGACACATTCAGCGCTTTTGCCCACGACGGAGAAATCAGCCTTCTTCTCAGCCGCCTTTAAACTACTAATCCCCTCTGCCAGAGGCCACAGATGAGGGCGACAGGCGACATTGGCTAAGATCTGTTGGCTGCCAGTCGGAGGGTTACTGGTTCCATCCCACCCTAGGTGTGTCGAAGTGTCCCTGAGGAAGTCACCTAACACTAAAATGCTCCTGATGAGCTGGTTGGTGCCTTGCATGGCAGCCAATCGCTGTTGTTGTGTGAGTGTGTGTGTGTGAATGAGGATCATCAGTTGTACAGTGCTTTGGATAAAGGTGCTACATAAACGCCAACCTTTTACCATGTGTGCAGAGAGGCCTCAGTGGAGACTGGCCAGTTGTCAAGGTAATGATGTCAGGAGAAGATAGTCCCTTTATCCTTCACACAGGCTCACAAGTCTCCATGCTCAAGCAAAGCACATTCCGTCAATTATTTGGTGAGCAGGGAGCCGGCCTCCAAGGCTAAAGGCTAAAGGCAGCTGATGGCCAACAGGCTCCTCGTTGGCTGTATGGAGGTAAATCTGGGCACTGGCACCACTCTACTTCCAAAATGTGGCATTATTATTGTGAAAGATCATTGTCTCCTACAGACACCAGGCCTCTTGGGAGAGAATATTATCCGAGGCAGCTGGAGGATGACACGTTAAAGACCGGACTAGCCCTCCACGCCAACCCAGTGGGCCAGCAAGCGTGCAGAGAAGCGCTGGCTATCTGCCTGCCTCCAGGTTTACCCAATCAGATGGTGAAGTGGGGTATGTGTGTGCACTGTACAATATCATTGCCCCACCTAAGCAGGAAGTAGTATTCATGGGAAGGGTTTGGGGGGGTGCTGGAGGACACTTGTACCTGGACCTGGTGGAGCCATTGTCTGATCAAGCCAAGCAAGACTGTTCCTGACTAGTGGCCAGGGCTGTGGTCAACACTGATGGTGGTAGGGTGCCAGAGAGGCTGAACACTCTGGGTACATTGCCAGTATACCTGAAACGGCATCAAAAGGTTGCCTGCACACTTGAATAATGACACTTTGTGATATCCAGGTGCTCATATTTTATTGTATTCTGCAACAACACATGAAAATAATGTCCAGCTGCAACAGGTTGTGCGACCTGAAACCCCAAGTGATGTCTACATCCCAGCAGGCCTGAGTGGAGCAGACCATACCCCAGAACAGACACAGCAGGTAAATGCTTTTCTATGCGAGCACAAAGAGGTACGATACGATACACTTTACTAAAGCCCCTTAGGGAAATTTGTCTTGGACTCATGGCTACATACAGCTTATCAATGGCTCTACAAAGAAGATAACAGACAACACATTACAAAAAGTACACATACCATCCCTTATATTGCACCATCCCATATATTGCACCATCCCTTATATTGCAATATATTGCACCATCCCATATATTGCACCAATCCTTATATTGCACCATCCCATATATTGCACCATCTCTTGAATACACATGACACTATCTAACAAACACACATGACACAATCTGACAAACTATACAGTATTTAAAAATCTGATGGAAGTAGGCACAAACAAATATCTAAACCGGTTAAGCTTCCATCTAGGTACCTTATACCGTCTGCCTGAGGGCAAGAGCTCATATTCACTATGGAGGACATGGGATGGGTCAGACAGTATTCTCTGCGTCTGACTAGAGACAGACTGTTCCTAGATGGACTGGAGGGACTGCTGTTCCTTCCTCCCCATGACCTTCATGGCAGTCTGTACTAGACGCATCAGCTTAGATTTTAATTTTACTGTCAGGTTGCCATACCATGCTGACATCCCATACCTGACCATGCTCTCTAGCACAGCTTGATAAAAAATAAACATAATCCTGTTGTCTACGCCATGTACTCTAAGTCTACGAAGAAAGTAGAGTCTCTGCTGGAGACGTGAGCACCGACTCTCCAAATGTGTATTCCAGCTGAATGTGTTGTCTAAATGAACACCCAGATACTTGTATGAGCAGACCTGAGTAATTGGTTCATCATGAATCACTATAGAACTATGCTCCCCCACTAGCTTGGGGTCTAAGATCATCTCCTGAGTCTTCCTCACATTAAGGATGAGGTGATTAGTGTCACACCAATGCACAAACTTCTCTATCTCATCAAAGTAAGCTGTGGGACGTGTGTCCTTGTGCAGCAGGCTAAGGATAGCAGTATCGTCTGAGAATTTAAAAATAAGATTCCTGGGGCAGCTGTTCCTGCAGTCATTTGTGTATAATGTGAAAAGAACCGGTGAACTGACACAGCCCTGAGGGGCACCTGTACTCATCGATTTAGCTCCCGAAAGGGTGTTGTTGACTCTGACTTGCTGAATTCGATTGGTTAAGAAAGAAAAAAAACCATTTAATTACAAAGGGGTTAACACTCATATGTTTCAGTTTCGTGACCAGTAGATGTGTCTGCATCGTGTTAAAGGCGGAGCTGAAGTCAACAAATAGTAAATGTGAATATGACTTGGGGTCTTCTAAGTGTTTAATAACAAAGTGGGTGATGCTGTTAATGGCATCGTCTGTGCCCCACCCCTGCCGATAGGCAAACTGGAATGGGTCTAGTTGATCTTTCACCTCCTCCTTCAACACAGATACCATGTACCTTTCAAAGCATTTCATAACAATACTAGTTAAAGCCACAGGTCTATAGTCATTATTTTCAGTTGGGCAAGGTTTCTTTGGGACTGGAACAATTATAGATCTCTTCCAGAGTGCAGGGACAATATGTGAGTCCACTGACCTCTGGAAGATGGGACACCATGCTGGAGTGAGTTCTTCTGCACAGGTTTTCAGAAGAAAGGCAGAGATGCCGTCTGGGCCTGAGGATTTCTTTATGCATAATCGTTTAAATAATGACTGGATCTTAAAGGGGTCAACTCACACCCCAAGACTCTGGTCAGAAGTGGAAATGGTCTCCAGCACATTATTACACTCCAAAGAAAAGTCCTGAGTTTCAAACCTAAGATAAAATTTGTTCAGTTCATTAGCTTTTTACAAGTCATCAGTAGTGATGATGTGCTTCTTGTTCGTCTTCATATTTGTTATGACCTTCATAGAGTTCCATAGCTTTTTAGAGTCCATGGAAGTAAAGCTATGCTCTATTATTTCCTTGTGCTTCCTCTTTGCCTCCCGTAGTAGTTGGTTGAGTTCCTTCTGTATTGTTTTCACTCCTGCTTTGTCCTTATTCCTAAAAGCTATTTTCTTCCTGTTAATATAGTCTCTTATTTCTTTCGTTACATACGGCTTGTTATTGGGGTACACTGTAATTATCTTATTAGCAGTCACGCAGTCCGCACAGAATTGGATATAGTCTGTTATTGTATCAGTGGCTACATCAATTCCCTGATCATGAAAAACGTCCCAATTTGTACATAGGAAGATTCCCCTTAATTTCTCCATACTATCATCCAACCATACAGTTACCGTCTTTGTCTGAGGTTTACTGCTTTTAAACAGCGTCCTGTAGGTTGGGATTAGGAAGACGGTGTTGTGGTCAGAGTTAGATAAAGGGGGCTTTGATTTGGCACAGTAGGCACTTTTTATGTTGCCATAACATTTGTCTAAGACTTTGTTGTCGCGTGTGTCACACTTCACATATTGTTCATAGCCAGGGAGGGACAGTTCTAGTTTGCAGTGATTAAAGTCCCCGAGTATGAAAGTGGCAGCTTCAGGAGTCTTCTGCAGTTGCTGATGGACACAGTCTGCTATTCTGGTCGCGGCTCTTGCAGCCTTCCCGCTGGGGGGCACGTATATTGCGCATAATAATATATTCCCGAGTTCCCTTGGGAGATAGCGGGGTCTCAGGAATACACACAATAGTTCAACGTCAGAGTCGCAAACTGTCTCTCTCACAGTGTATTTGTGCAGCGCCACCGGAAATCCTATTGTACCTTTAAACCAAGAAGAGGTGTTCTCCATGTCTGCCCATAACTGTGTACAGGCCGATGCTGTGTTTCACCCAATTTCCACAGGGCAGGCACCACTGACAAACCCAACCAAATCTCTACCAGGAGGTGTGTACATTGATCCAAGGCATGTTGGAGGCAGGAGTGATCCGCAAGACCACCAGCTCTTGGGCGTCACCCATAGTCTCAGTGCCCAATAAAGATGACACTTTAAGGTCTTGCATAGATTATCGTAAACTCAACAGTGTAACCTCCAAATATGCCTTCCCCTGGCCCCGCGATAGAAGAGTCTTGCACTCTGCTCTCGAAGGGCAGGTTCTTTTCCACCCTCAACCTCACCAGCGGATACTGGCTGGTGCCATCGCACCCCAGTGACTTTTACAAAGCCCACAGGGCTCTGTAGAATGACGTTTGGGTTGAGTAATGCCCCTGCCACTTTTCAGAGGCTTATGCAGTCACATCCGGGTGATCAGAACTTCCAGTCTCTTTTGATCCATGTTCCTGATATTATTGTGTTTAATTGTATCATTAAATCAATTGGCTAGAGCCAATAAAACATTTGAAAAAAGCCTGGGCATACGCACACATTTAGTAAAATAACAGTGCTGTGCTTTTTGAAGAGAGTTAGAGAACTGCAAGACTATCTTTTCAGGAAATTAATAAATATATAAATAGTCCATTTTCATTTTCAAGTCCTTCTCTGAAGATTCTGCACCATATATTTTTCTAGCTTTACCCTCATTCCACATTCTCTGTTCACATTCCACAATGGTCATCGGCAAGGTCATCTGTGATGTACTGCCTTATGCATCATTTCAGCAAATGCTTCTCTGGCCTCTCACTGCTGCTGCAAAGCTAGGTGATCCGGTTTCATTGGAGGAAGTATACAGTTGGATTCACACCTTGAATAAAGGGAGATCACCAGATAGTGATGCCATGTGATGCCATATGAACTGATCACAAGATGGGGGCATGTCAATTCTTCAGAATGTTCCAGAGGCAAACATTCCCTGTTTGTCCTGGTTGGTGTGCTGTATGTTGAACGTCTTGGTCCAGTGAACTTCCTGGTGAGAGTCATTATCTGTGGCGAGTGGCTGGCCAGACAAATGGACCCAGCGATGACTCATCCAGGAAGTCACACATGATCCCAGAAGAACATCCAAAGACCTGCAGGCCTCTGTATCCTCAGCTAAGGCCAGTGTTCTTGACTCCACAATTAGAAATAGACTGAGCAAAATGGTCTTCATGGGAGAGAAGCAAAAGACCGAAAGAAACCTAAATGCTCAGTTCACATTCGCAAACAGAGCGCCTGGATGATCCCCAGGCCTTTTTGGATTATGTTCTATGGACAGATGAGTAAAAAATGCTGCTATGTTATTATGTTTTGCCAAAAATGAAGGATCAGGTATCAATTGTCCCTTGTTCTTGTTCATTATATTAGTTGACTATTAAGGACTAATATTAGAACTAATATTCCTATAATAAATTGCCTGTGGATTTTTGTTTTATACATTATGAACCATAGTATATGTGGTGTGTGCAGGGAAAAATGCACAAATAAGATATCACAGGTGAGAATCGTCTGATGAAACAGATCCAGTAAAAAACATTAATAGCTATACTTGAGTTTAACTTTCGTATTTATTTGCAAAGAAATTTCTTACCGGCTTTCTGATTTGAATCAGACATAATAAGGCTCTTATACACACATTTCCAGAAGGGGGGGCTTTACCAAAACAAAAAGACATGAAGCTGGCCACGAACATTTATCAGTAATTTGTCTTCTGAATACCCCTTGTTGACCTTGCTGTAAGACCAGAATGTGCTAGCTGAGAAGCAGAGACCTTAAGGTCAAAGGCTGTCTGTCTGCTGGAGAGAGACAGAGAAAGACTCATAGTAAGCACTTAATTCAGAAAGTGGTCTAATAGTAATAAGGATTATCACTAAAAGGTTATTTGTAATCATGTAATTGTCTTTATGTTAACACACCTTGTCAATTAAGAATCAATTAAGAAAATTACCCTTACAGGTGTTATTGGTCAAAAGTTATCTTTGTTAGAAAAATGCTAAAACTTTTTTTCCCCCCTAAAACCAAAATAACACATTCAAATGGTACATAAATCAAATGGTACCATTTAACCATGGTAACTCTTGATCAAGAGGGTTTCAAGGCAGTCCATCTTACCTAAATATAGGGACCACCATGAATCACAATTTCTAATGCAAAAAATGTCCTGTTATTTGTCTGAATTTGCACAAATTCAAAGTGCAATTGAAGACTTAAACAAATATCTCCTTGCCACAGGTTGTGTAAGGGTTGGATTAAAGGCTCAAAATAATAAACTCATTCACCAGCTCCCAGCCCGGATCTCCTGTCTCCGGTTACTTTTCTGAAGAATAATGCATAGTCAAAGCTCAACTGAACAAATATTATATCTATTTGCCAAAGCTTAGATACACAATGGGTCAACATATCGCCTATATAATGCGCACAGACCACACATCGATATCAGAGTCTCTGCTGAATTCAAGGTAAGCTTTCTCATATGTGTCATTTATGGGGCTTCCGTTTGATCTGGATTTTCAAGTTATTAATGTGATATGAATTTATGCAGGTTTGGAAAAATCATCCAGTATACTATTTTGCACTGCTCCGAGTTTAGTTTAAATGACATTCCCAGGTTTCATGGGTATCTGATGGAAACAGGGTGTGCAGTGTTTAGTAGTGGTAATAATGTTATATAGTTAGCTTATCCATTCTATTGGCTCTCACGAACATGCCCAACTACAACCGTCCATTTGTAACTGGCAGGCATTTATATAGCGCCTTTATCCAAAGCGCTGTACAATTGATGCTTCTCCATTCACCCATTCATGCACACACTCGAAC
The DNA here is from genome assembly GCF_963514075.1 of Conger conger. Classification (NCBI taxonomy): domain Eukaryota; kingdom Metazoa; phylum Chordata; class Actinopteri; order Anguilliformes; family Congridae; genus Conger; species Conger conger. Next base: position 1,833,749 of record NC_083760.1, on the reverse strand, counting down.
ACCGACGGTGATTGGCTGCCATACAAGGCCCCGACCAGCTCGTCAGGAGCATTTGGGGGTTAGGTGTCTTGCTCAGGGACACTTCGACACAGCCCAGGCGGGGGATCGAACCGGCAACCCTCCGACTGCCAGACGACTGCTCTTACTGCCTGAGCCATGTCGCACAGGAAAAATGTAACATAGTTGCAGAGAAATTTGTTACCCCCATCCATGTGTAAGATAATTCAGTATAATTTCAGCTCATCAAAGAACTGACTACCGGCATGTTATTGAAGTGATGACTATTTTAGCGAATCACGTTACATTTCCAACGGTGTATAATTTGTTAGGCTTGCATAAAACAACACAGCATTTTTCCGCCTGCGTAACATTTCAAAAACACTTCTTGAGATTTTATGCCAAAAAAGATTGATGTTTTACAACAACAAAAAATATTTTGGATTGAATATTTCTGAGATGTTCCATGTTCGTGGGCATCTAAATATATTCTCTAAACATTTTATTATTATTCAGTATGCTTATAAATAAAGGTTTTGGGAATTTTTGATTTAAATCACTTAACTACCTTACTAATTGCCTCTCCAGTTTCAATTCTGTTCTGTAACTCTGCCTCCCTATTCTATCACTGATTACTTGTTTAGTTTCAGCAAAGTATTCGCACCTGTCTCTCTGTATCTCTGCATCTCCTGACTCTTTGCAATTGTCTACTCCCTAGTCCGGAGCCGTTTGTATTACATGTGTGTCTTTGTGAATCCAGTCCGCGTTTTCATTTCCCCCTCGTTATTGTGCTATCACCCTTTCAAGTGCTCACCTGATGTTCAGTTCAGGTGAAACACATCACTCCCATGCCCCGCCTAGTTTGTCTCATTCCCCTGTGCATTTATACCTGTCCTTTTCAGTTGCACACTGCTAGTTCATCCTGTCCTGTTTTCTGAGTCCCGAGCCCTTTATTCCTTCCCCCAGTTCTAGCCTCCTTGTTTCCTTGCCCTTGTTCCTGAGTCCTTGCCCTTGTTTATCTGGATTTCCGGTTTTGACCCCTGCCTGCTTCCCTGGACTCTTCTTTGGTTGTTGTGGATATCTGTACCTCTGCCTTGTTGGACTGACCCCCTGGTTTTTGACCTTGGCCTGTTTTTTGACTCCACTCTGTCTACCCCTGCTTTTGCAATTAAACCTGCCATTTTTTCGGCACCCCTGTCTGCTTTAGGTTCTTCTGTTCTCCCCAGCATTCATGTTTGTAGATAGCACTCATTTACAAATCCCGACTAACATAGAATTTGTTCAGTACCAATTATATTAACACACTAATATGTTTATCTTACTAGCAAACTAATATTCACTAATTACGTAACTAAAATATTAACATTCTCCCAATTTCTGCACTGCTCTGTAGCTCCACCTCCCTGTTCTCTGATTGGCTGCCTTAATTCTGTGAAGTGAAACCTGTTCTCTACTATCACTGCATTCCTTAAGTCTATGCAATTGTCTACTCCCTGATCCGGAGCCGTTAGTATTGTAGTGGGAAATTCACAGAACAAAAGATCTCCCTCCTAAAAGCATGATAAACAATCACAAGTCAAAATCAGACTCCACCTTGATGAGCAGGCTGGTTCCTCCAAAACTCTCGATGATTTATGCTATATCAATATATATATATATATATATATATATATATATATATATATATATATATATATATATATAAATACTGCCTGTAATCAATATATCACATGTACGCTGCTTGTTATGAATCAAATGAACCTAGAACATTTTCGTTACAGCTGGGCTTATAAAAACGCAAGAAACCACAGTGTAAACTCTCGAAAGACTAGATCTACCTGTGAACCTGCTACCTTACTGACAGGTGAGTTTACAGACGAGATCTAACTGTGAACCTGCTGCCTTACGGACAGGTGAGTTTACAGACTAGATCTACCTGCAGATCCACCTGAAAATCTCTCTATTAGCAATTTTTCAAAAATGAATGATGAAGCTTTTGTAAGCACTCGATTTCACTGTTTATTTCTCTGAGAAAATGTAGCCATGACGCAATGTTGTATCCTATGTTTACAAATTGCTTAACCCTAAATGGGGTAACCCGTGATCTTCACAGTGAATTAATCTCTTTGTAAAAAAATATTTTGTATGTTCAATGTTCCTTCAATGGTCTCATCATTGGTGGTTCATGCTGGCTATCTGGTTACCTACGCTAAGTTAGCTAGCACACATTATCTTCATAATGCTTTGCATTGGAAGAAAAATCTGTTTGAAATTTCTGTTTGAAATCTCTGAAATTGAGGAAGCACCATGTAGAACCACGTCAACTCAATATTTGTTTTAAGATGTACATTTTCCCCAGAATAATTCCAAAATGTACTTGCTTGGTTGATCTCTGCTCTACAATCTCTCCCCTCTTTTCCAGGATGAAGGTGATAATCTTACTTGTTCAGATCGCGGCACTTTCAGCCGTCAAGCCAGGCTCAGTTCCTCCAGGATTTACAGAAGGTACACTTCACCCCATGCACATGCACTGCCATGGAAATCACCTGTACATGAAAGCGTACAGGTGTTTCGCTGAAAAAGTCTTCATCAATCTTTATCCATATCTATTTGGATCAGTTGTCTGAAATTAATGTTCCGAGTGAGATAAAATAATTGGTGTTTGGAAATGTTGACCAAAGGCAAATGTTTTTACCACTTGAATATAAGTACAATTCAATTCAGATACTATTGCCTCTGACATGATTTAACTGAAGTAATATCAGACCTTGTGGAATTTAACTTCATGTTATTGGTTCACTAAACATTTAAGCATGAAAGCCAGCTTCACATATCAGACTCATATTATGCCTGACAAACCTTTCCCTCCAACTCATAAACCCAATGAGCCAAAGTGATCCGATGGCCAGTGACTTACAGCCTCCACTGTGGAGAATTTGGCTGAACACCCAAAGGCATGATGGGTAATTTCACAGTACTGCTGCAGTTGCACAGGAGACAGGGTTTGTCCAGGGTGCTAATAAAGTAACAGCATTTTACAGCCATGTTGGCTCAGTTGTGTTCATTTCCCCCTGCAGAGAACGTGGCTTTACGCGGCAAGGCCACTCAATCAGGGCTTCTATCAGGCTCTGGGGCAGCCTACGCCGCCATTGATGGAAACCGAGATCCTGATTTCCGCCATGGGTCCTGTGCCCACACCTCAATCAGCCCCAACTCCTGGTGGAGGGTGGACCTGCTGAGGTCCTACTTAATCACCTCCGTCACAATCACCAACAGAAGAGACTGCTGTGGAGACAGGATCAATGGAGCTCAGATCCTCATCGGCGACTCCCTGGAGAACAACGGCATCAATAATGCACGGTCAGTAGCCGTCTTTACACGCAGAGCCTCATATTCACAAACACTTTTTTGAAATGCCTGGTCATAATGTCTGTCTCACCTCTGCAATGCCCTCTTTCTATTTGGGGCAGAGCAGATAAGTGTGTCCTTCAGAGAGAGAGAGAGTGCTGCCAACAGCACAGAGTACAGACCTGCCCACACTTTAACTCTGCAGTACAGACCAGAGTACAGACCTGCTCACACTTTAACTCTGCAGTACAGACCAGAGTACAGACCTGCCCACACTTTAACTCTGCAGTACAGACCAGAGTACAGACCTGCCCACACTTTAACTCTGCAGTACAGACCAGAGGACAGACCTGCCCACACTTTAACTCTGCAGTACAGACCAGAGTACAGACCTGCCCACACTTTAACTCTGCAGTACAGACCAGAGTACAGACCTGCCCACACTTTAACTCTGCAGTACAGACCAGAGTACAGACCTGCCCACACTTTAACTCTGCAGTACAGACCAGAGTACAGACCTGCCCACACTTTAACTCTGCAGTACAGACCAGAGTACAGACCTGCCCACACTTTAACTCTGCAGTACAGACCAGAGTACAGACCTGCCCACACTTTAACTCTGCAGTACAGACCAGAGTACAGACCTGCCCACACTTTAACTCTGCAGTACAGACCAGAGGACAGACCTGCCCACACTTTAACTCTGCAGTACAGACCAGAGTACAGACCGGCCCACACTGACAGATCATTTCCATTACCAGCCCATCCGCATGATAAGCTTCCCCCTCATCACACGCTTGCTACTGTAACTGAGGCAGCATCATATTCATAGTTAGGACTATTAATAATTCGACAATTATTATTCAAAATAAGACCAAAGTCAATGAGCCACTTAGCAACCTTGTTCTGTTCCCTCTTGCAGGTGCAGCAAGATTGAAACTATGACAGCAGGAGAGACTAAAACCTTTCCCTGTCCCGGGCTAATGCTGGGACGCTACGTGACGGTGCATCTTCCAGGAGCGAACTACCTTCAGCTCTGTGAAGTGGAAGTGAATGTTTTGCTTCCTCCTGCTAACTTTTGTGGCTGATACCACATTTAAGGCTGGTCACTTTAGCCCGGTGTAGTTTGTAAGAAGTTGGGTAAAGAAATCAATTTTGGGATCAAGTTTTATTTCCTGCTTTTCATGTACGCAACACTTGCTGAACACTTGCACTCCTGTTCTTTCTCTGAGTCAGTTCATTGATTGATTTTCTTTGTAGCGCATCAAATAAACATCTCATTTTAAGCATTGACTTACATTTTGTGTGTGCTGATTGGGTCCCCAGGGTTAAATCACTGAGCACTTCATTCAGTCGTAATAATAATAATAATAATAATAATAATAATAATAATATATTTATATAGCATAAAATGTAGCTGACATGAAGGTGACAGTAACGCAAATAACCATGCATTACAATAGTGGTATGATGAAGAGCATCTCTGAACACACAATGCGTCAAACCTCAAAGTGGATAGGCAACAACAGCAGCAAAAATCTGAATTGTATTACAGCGCTCTGTTTACTGTATTGTTAACAAGGATCTGTGTGCCACAGTGGGGTTGTTTGAGTTCAGCAGTCTGCTATTACATACAGGCCTCTGAAAGCTGCACTATGTGAACACAGTCCCAGCTTTGTGTGTTTCAATACATAACTCACAAGCCCCCGTTAATGTAAGGAAGTGTATACAGTGGCTTCCTACAGTACATACACAAACACTGCAAACTAACAAATAATACAATAATACAATGTTATTTACATTAACATTATCTGTTAATGTTTTCCAACAAGTGTAAAGTATTATTAATGATTCAATGGAATCAACAAAAGTCTTACATTATTCCAAAAAAAAATGTGTTTCCCCAAAGAAACTGATTTCACAATTATTGGCACTCCTGGTTTATTACTTTATATGTTGTTCTCACTTAATAATTTCTTGTGGATTGTGATGTATCTTTGGAGTTGTTGTCCTGCTGGAAAATATGACCAAGTCTTAGCTTCCTTGCAGGGACAATCAGATATTCTGCCAAAACTTCAGACTAATATTTTGTTAATGCTTTATATCAAACTGTTGTGGTAATGGTCTGTGTTTCCAACACCTCTCATGCACAATACTTCACTTGCTTAACGCTACACTTGCAAGTCAAACTTGCACTGCTGCTTGAATTGTGAAGTAACCTTTTGTTTTTGGCATGCACCAGAAGCGGAATGAGTGGGGGTTGATTAATCAGTTTCCGGTTTTTTGGGCGTGCCTCCCATTCTGCGGTATTTAAAAGCCTTCACTCTGGGCCAGAAGTGGAATGAGTGGGCGTTCCAAAGGGTACACCTACGAGCAGATATGGGGCTGCCTTTTCTGTTTCTGTGAGACAAAACATGCCTGAGACCAGTCGCTGTTGTGTCTGCTAGCCAACATGTGTTCCAAGCCAGGCAGGAATTCATCTGGTATAAATCTGGTGCAAAAAGTAAAGAGAAAATGAAGAAATTACTTGCTTGAACATTTTCTGCTTTAATTGTGACTGACTGAGGCTATTTACCAAACCAGAGGCTATAAGCCAGCCTACTTAGGCTATTATTTATTTCTGATCGCATTCACTGAAACTCTTTCAAATACAAATTTGGCTTCTAACTGACAAGACAGATAGGACTACTGACGTTGAATGATGAACCGTTTCCACTTTGCCCCCCTAGAGGGCAATTATATCTAACTGTTTTGTGCTAGTCCTATAAAGCTGTAAATATCTCAAAAACTATTTACTGCACATGCATGGTTTAAGACTTTAAAGAAGAGAAATTAAAGAAGAGGCTTGTCCCATTCAAATAAATAAAAATACTACTAAATTTATTTTTTAAATAAAAAATATTTTAAAGTCAAGGACCAACCCAGAACTACATTATATTTGTGCACAAACTTAATGCAACTTGTGTAAAAAATATTGACAACCATTCAAATTCCACATTAGATTTCCCAAACACTGTCCTGAAGTGGGCGGCACGGATGGTGCAGTGGGTAGCACTGCCGCCTCACAGCAAGGAGGTCCTGGGTTCGAATCCACGTCGGCCGGGGCCTCTCTGTGCGGAGTTTGCATGTTCTCGCCGTGTCTGCGTGGGTTTCCTCCCACAGTCCAAAGACGTGCAGGTTAGGCTTATTGGAGAGTCTAAATTGCCCATAGGTATGAGTGAGTGAATGGTGTGTGTGCCCTGCGATAGACTGGCGACCTGTCCAGGGTGTATTCCTGCCTTTCACCCAATGTATGCTGGGATAGGCTCCAGCCCCCCTGCAACCCTGATCAGGATAAGCGGGTTCAGATAATGGATGGATGGATGGATGTCCTGAAGTGTCCCCAAAATCAATCTATTTTTATTTGCATAGTGCTTTTAACAAAGGGGCTTTGTCACAAAGCTGGCTGACAGGAAGAAACCTTGAGCAGAACCTGACTCAGAGGGGGAACCCATCTGCCCCAGGTTGACATCGTATTTTTGGAAAAATGGTTGTAAAAATAAACAGATTAATTAGTACATCCGAATGAATTCCAAATTAATTAAAAGTCCAAGCAGAGGTAAAGGTGGGCTAGAGCTCTGGGCAGGTGCAGGGAGTGGGGAGCAGAGGAAAGTAACATTGTTAGGGGGTTCAGGTAATTTATCAATCACAGTAGGAGAGAGAGGTACGTACGGGAAGGAGAACCCTGGCAGAATAAGGCTATGGCAGCATGGCTAAGGGGAACAGAGGCAGAATAAGGCTATGGCAGCTTGGCTAAGGGGAACAGAGGCAGAATAAGGGTATGGCAGCATGGCTAAGGGGAACAGAGGCAGAATAAGGCTATGGCAGCATGGCTCAGGGAAACAGAGGCAGAATAAGGGTATAGCAGCATGGCTAAGGGGAACAGAGGCAGAATAAGGCTATGGCAGCATGGCTCAGGGAAAAAGAGGCAGAATAAGGCTATGGCAGCATGGCTAAGGGGAACAGAGGCAGAATAAGGCTATGGCAGCATGGCTCAGGGGAACAGAGGCAGAATAAGGCTATGGCAGCATGCCTCAGGGAAACAGAGGCAGAATAAGGCTATGGCAGCATGGCTCAGGGGAACAGAGGCAGAATAAGACTATGGCAGCATAGCTGAGGGAAACAGAGGCAGAATAAGGCTATGACAGCATGGCTAAGGGGAACAGAGGCAGAATAAGGCTATGGCAGCATGGCTAAGGGAAACAGAGGCAGAATAAGGGTATGGCAGCATGGCTCAGGGAAACAGAGGCAGAATAAGGCTATGACAGCATGGCTAAGGGGAACAGAGGCAGAATAAGGCTATGACAGCATGGCTAAGGGGAACAGAGGCAGAATAAGGCTATGACAGCATGGCTAAGGGGAACAGAGGCAGAATAAGGCTATGGCAGCATGGCTCAGGGGAACAGAGGCAGAATAAGGCTATGGCAGCATAGCTGAGGGAAACAGAGGCAGAATAAGGCTATGACAGCATGGCTAAGGGGAACAGAGGCAGAATAAGGCTATGGCAGCATGGCTAAGGGAAACAGAGGCAGAATAAGGGTATGACAGCATGGCTAAGGGGAACAGAGGCAGAATAAGGCTATGGCAGCATGGCTAAGGGAAACAGAGGCAGAATAAGGCTATGGCAGCATGGCTAAGGGGAACAGAGGCAGAATAAGGCTATGGCAGCATAGCTGAGGGAAACAGAGGCAGTGGCAGGGAAACAAACACTGTGCCATGAGGGCAGGCTTGAGACAGTCACCCCCAGACCATGACTGGTTCAGCTTAACACAGCACTACCAACAATAATCCTGTGACAGCACTGACTGCTAAATCCACCAGAGACTCTAGAGCTTATGCAAGCCACCCACTCCTGCACCTCAACTATAGGATAGACTAAAAGGATATGTTGTAAGCCTGACAGTGTCTGCACCCAGAACATGAGCAGACAATTTGTTCCACAGGAGAGGCGCACAATAAGAAAAGCCAAATTAAAATCCAATAAAGGCTAATCTATAGATTAAAAATCAAATAAAACAAAGTCAAATCCATTAAAAGCTTAATGGGTGCTCAGATTAGTCGTAAAAGAAGAAACTGACTCAGCTAATGACCAGAGGGAGACCGTTCGAGAGTCTAGTGGCTGTAACTGAAATGGCACGATCACCCTTTTTCTTCAGCCTAGACTCTGGAATGGCTAATAATGATGTATCTGAGGGTAAGTAATGAATACGATTTTGACTCAAGCGACTGGTAACATGTGTAATATAGTTAGAATTAGGATAATGTATGATATCTTATTTGTTCATGGTAAAAAGCCTAGCAGCTCAATTGTGAACCACTTGAAGCCAGGCCTAAACTGCTTAAACAACCTCTGGGAGTGGAGACATTGGCTGGAGGGGGCCAAAGAGCCTTTCATTGTGCTGACGGATCGCCTTAACCTGGAGTATATACGGACGGTCAAACGTCTGAACCTACGACACGCTACGTGGTCCCTTTACTTCTCTCGCTTCGAATTCACTCTCGTATCGCCCAGGTTCGAAGGTAACTTCAATAAACAAACTGACGTGAGTTACGTTAGCTATCGCTAGCAGAGACAAGCACAGGTTGGCTACTGAAGCCGGGTACCACGATAGCCGTAGGCGCTGTTTAGTTTAATTTAAACTTTGCGGGAGACACACTGCTGGACCATCCAGCCTCGCGTAGTTACAGATCTCACAAGCATTCTGTCTCGCAATTTCATACTGGTCCTAATATCGGTGCCACATTAGCTCCCTCCGTCGACAGCAGGTAGCTAACGTTACTGGTTGGAAGCTAGCAAGCTAGTTAGCGAACCTTAAACCCGGCCAAAATGCCAAGCGAAACCGTGACTATTAAATTATATGTACAACATGTAATTACAACAATTAAATAAAACTAAAAGTCACTACTGTGGTTATTTGCTATTTATTTTAAAGAATATGACGTTCGGTTTTAGCCACGTTTTAAAAGTAGCCTAATTAAAAAATCTGCCATTATGGTAGCTAACAAGCTTGCCAGCTTTAGCCACTGTTTCAGTGAACGTTAACAGTTCAATAGCTAACACTGACGTTAGGATTTTGCCGGGGTTTGCCGCAAGTGCAGATTTCAGGAGTACAGTTCCATTGTTACTTCAGTGTTAATTTCTGATCCTTAATTTTGAATATAAGTTTTCCGTCATCTCTAGTACCTGTACTTCGCAGGAGTACAACAATGTCACATTACTTCATTGTGCAGCCCAACTCTTTCAAACCCATGGACATGTACAGTATAAGTATATATGCTCCATTTACTCCTTGTTAATCCGGGTTGTAAACACGTTATTTAGCCTGCAGAGGACGCCAGTAATACTAAATACTAAAATTAACCAATGACAGACTACACCCGATTGCTCTTTACAAGGAACATTTTCTATGGGCAGAAACTTAAGTATTTTTAAATTATAATTAAAGCACCAGGGGACAGAGGCCAATATTTTATGCATTTGCTGAAACGCAGCGAAACCAAGCAGACACTGGGGCTCTGCGGGACTGGAGTTTTGAAGCGCTGGTCTATTACGTGTGAAACCTGAATTAAGTCTTAGTTCCTGTGGAGATCCCTGATCCCTTAAACCGGCCGAGAATGTGATAGTGATGCACGCCATCTTCACACCCTTCCTGTGTGTTTTTCTGTCGCTCTCCGGCCATTTTAAACTGTAATTCCTGTAACTGCCACCAGGTGTCACTATAGTCACACAGAATAGTCATTCCAGCCCACATTTTATACGATTACGTAAGTACAGATAAATAATAAATAACAAACCAGTTAACGGAACCCAAGCTACTCCGATCTGTGGACCCATAACCTGTTTGACTGCTCATAATAGGTTGGGTGAAAAATCTGTTTTGAGCCTAGATTTAAAGATAAGGGGAGAGAGTGCTCCCCGAATCTCACCGGGTAAGTCATTCCACAGGAGAGGGGTCAATGGGAATATGAGGGTGAAGAAAGACCTTGGAGGTACAATAGGTCATTTATGACTTCTAACGGTCAAGAGACGAATTGCAGCTACAAATACGCTCAAACCACAACACTGTTTATCCCTCCCCCTTCCCCGTGAATGCGCTGAGGTTGAAACTCCTTTGGCTGTGGCAGTGAGAACCAATTTTCAACCAATGAGCTTGAATTATTGTACAGCTATAGATGTGTTGGTACAGAGTGCCGGCCAGTCAACTGCATATTTTGAAACCCAAATTTAAGGACTATAACACAGGTAGATGGCGAGTCAACATGTCAGTGAGCCTTTTTCAATGATAGGAAGGGATTTACAATGGTCTTGTAACAATGTTTTAACACACAAATCTTACCTATTGTACCTTTAAGATAGGGAAGGGCAAGCCCATTCCTTAAATGTGAGGAGGAGTACTTTGAAAACAATGTGAAATGTAATGGGTAGCCAATGGAGAGAAGCTAGTAATATGCTCAAAGCATTTTTGTTAGGGGGCAGTTGGGGGGAAGTAGGGGGGCATTGGTGGTGGGTTAATGGGGGGGGGGGGGGGGGGGCAGATGTGTTTATGTTGGTGCTTGGGGGGGAGAATGCAGAATGCTATGGAGAGACAGTGTCTGGATTATGTATGTGTGTGTGTCTCTGTGTGTGCATGCATGCAAGTGTGTGCGCGTGTTGTGTGTGTGTGTGTGTATGCCTGCCTCAGTGTTGTGTGTGTGTGAGTGAGTGTGTGTATGTGTGTGTGTGTGTGTGTGTATGCCTGCCTCAGTGTTGTGTGTGTGTGTGTGTGTGTGTGTGTGTGTGTGTGTGTGTATGCCTGCCTCAGTGTTGTGTGTGTGTGAGTGAGTGTGTGTATGTGTGTGTGTGTGTGCGTGTGAGAGTCCCCAGCAGTACTGTGTAATAGTATTCCTCCTGGCTCACATTAGAAAATAAAGGAAATAATCTTTATACAGGAACACATTACAGCAGGAGACAAGCATGTGTGCAGCCTCACCCAACTCACTGGGCTGGGTTACAGCAGAGAGAGAGGGAGCGAGAGAGAGAGAGTGATGGAGAGGGAGAGAGAGTGATGGAGAGGGAGAGAGAGATGGCAAAATTCATACATGCCAGCTTTCATTATTTTGGCTTTTTTCTTTTCTTTTTTTACTTTGTGTCATCTGAGGGCTGTATGAAAAGGTTTGAAAAATTGAGTTTCTGATTGAATGACAATACCCGCTCTATGTATGTATCATCAACCCATCCACAGCGATTGTCTATTTTGGATACTATAACACACACACACACACACACACACACACACACACACTCACGCACAGGCATGCATGAACACACAGACACACAGACACTCTGCAGATGCACACGCACACACACACAAACACACATGCACATGCAAACTACATTGTAGTCTAATATAGTTGCAGTTGTATTTGTATTTATATTGTATTTGCATTTGTATTTCTGTGTACTGTCTTGGTCCTAATTCCTTGGCCTATTTGCCATGTGTACTGGTAATGATGTTCATGGCTATACAGTGGTTTCTGTGTGATTTGTAGCTTATCCTGCTCTGTATGTTCAAATGTCCTTTATATGCATGGTTTTGTACGTTGCTTGGGATAACAGCATCTGCTAAATAGAATGTATTGTAATGCATGGTTGAGTCGTTGCTTGCACTGCTCTGAGAAACCTTTAGCTGGTCTCGTCTTGTTCCAGAGAGCCTCTACAACCTTTAGCGTGTATATTGTGTTTAGGAAACAGACAACAATGATAATTCCTAGCACCTTCCCACAAAATGTTTCCTTAAAACTGCTCTGGGTTTTGTACACTGGATGCTTGCTCTGAAAAGCATACTGACTTTACCATGATTCATGCCGTATGCGGATTTCCAAAACAATCAAAGGTGGGGACTGCCCAAAGCTTGTTTTGCTTCCCCGCATGTTACAAAATAAGGAGCCATCATTGCTAAAACATTGGCATTGTTAGACAGTTCATAGAGATAGAACTTGAGTTTTAATGGTATATCCTGCGACTGCATTGATAGAAAATTTCACTGTAAAAAAAATGGAATGAATGTAGTAAATAAACCCACTCCAAATCCAGTGCAGGCCAGTGTGACTTTCTGTAAGGTTAAAGGTCATGTTTAAGTCTGGGAAAGAGAGGGAGAGAGTGTGTAGCGGAAAGGCTCCTGATTTGGGTGGTGTTCCAATTTGTAATTTCATATTTATTCGTGTATTTGTACTTATGCTTCAAACTATTATCACCCATATATACAGTACAAGTACACATACGTAGACATTTGTATACATACACCCATATGCATATACATAAACAAAAGTATACGGGCCGGAATTCATTTGTCTACTGTTTTATAAGGGTTTCCAGATGGGCCCAGTATTGACTCTGGCGAAGCTGCAAAGCGGCTTGGGTGTGAGAGAGTTTTTAGGAGGGAAAGGTGATCTACAGCACGGATCTTTCTCACCTGTGGGATGTTGTTTTAAACCAGAGTCTGGCCCCACCCCTCCCTGTCTGAGCCCCCGTTCCCTGCAATGAGGTCATCACTTACTGCCCCAACTACCCCCCTACATTACATTACATTAATGGCATTTGGCAGGCGCTCTTATCCAGAGCGACGTACAATAAAATGCACACCCATAACCAGGGACATGTGCACTGAAAGACCGTAGAGGGAAGTACAGTTTCAAGTGCTGACAATACGATAAGATACAATAAGGCCTTGGGCCTTGTAGATTAATCTGACAAACGATGACATCTATAAAACTGTTTTACAAAACACAATGCTAAAGAATAATATGCACTCATGTAGGGACAACAATAAACAGCTTACATAGCAGCAATAAAACCATCCTAGCAAACAAAATTGTAGTAATAACCTCATTATCTCACACAATTGTGAGAACTAAAAATAGCTAAACAGCTAACAGTTGATTAGAGATTGTTGGGAGGGGAGGAGAGAGGTGCAGCTAGAAGAGGTGCGTCTTCAGTCTGTGCTTGAAGAAGTCTCTGCTGTTCTGACCTCCACGGGGAGGTTGTTCCACCACCGTGGAGTCAGAACAGACAGCAGTCGTGAGCGGGCGATGGAAGTGCGGAGAGGGGGAAGCGCCAGGCAGCCTGTGGTGGCCGAACGGAGAGGTCTGGCAGGGGTGTAGGGGCTGATGTTTTTTTTTCTTTTCTTTTTTTTTTGTTGATGCTTTTAATTTGATGCGAGCCATGATAGGCAGCCAGGGGAGGGAAGTGAGCAGGGGGTGATGTTGGAGGCATCTGGGAAGGTTGAAGACCAGACGAGCTGCTGCATTCTAGATGAGTTACAGTAGTCCCGGTGGGACAGTACCATCACTTGGACCAGGAGCTGGTTCGAGTAGGGGGTGCAAAGGGGGCGGGGGGGCTCTCCAGATATTGTATAGGAAGAATCTGCAGGACAGGTTCACTGCCGCAAATGTTCTTGGAGAGGCACACTAGGGAAATTGATCAGGGAAATCATGAGAAATCATGAAGGGGAGAGGTTAGAGCAGAAATGAAGATAATTTTGTCTTACCTGGGTTGAGCTGTAGGTGGTGGTTGTCCATCCAAATCTGGATGTCACTCAGACAAGCAGAGATGCAGGCTGAAACCTGTGTCAGATGGTGAGAATGAGAAAAACAGTTGGGTGTCATCAGCATAGCAATGATAAGACAAACCATGAGCAGTAATAATGGGATTTAGTGTAAAGGGAGAAAAGAAGCGGGCCAAGGACTGAGCCCTGGGGAACTCCTGTGGCAAGGGGCCGAGGTGTCAATACTGTACCAGCCCAGGCAACCTGGAAGGAGCGACCTGAGAGGTAGGACTCGATCCAGTCCAGGGCTGTGCTGCAGATCCCCGGTGCTGATAGGAGGACAGAAGGATGGAGTGATTCACAGTGTCAATGGCAACAGAGAGGTCTAAAAGGATCAGGACAGAGGAGAGGCCGCTCGTGCGTCCTGAAGGGATTCACTGACGGAGAGGACTGCGGTCTCCATCGAGTGGCCAGGCTGGAGGGGACGATAGGAGACAGCCAGAAGTCAGGGAGGAGCTCCCATAATCTCCCCCGCTCCACACCCTTACACCCATGTGGGGGTGGGGTCTGGGGCGGGGCCCTTTGCTTAAGGAGCCGTGAGTCACGCTGGGAATCTGGCAGTTCCATTTCCTGTCTGCGTCCTTTCCAACATTCTGCTCCACCAGCGGGCCGGACCGTTGTTTTTAACGTACCCCCTCCCCACCCCCGCTCCAGGTACATGCCGTTCCCCTGGACTCCAGACTCAGAGCAGCTGGTTTTTATTCATAATGAAAGAAAAACACAATCCCTCTGCATCAAGGTGATTAGTGCTGTGTGTCAGTATTCATTAGAACTGTGTGTCAGTAGTTATTCATTCTGTGTCAGTGGTTGTTAGTCCTGTCTGTCTGTAGTTAGTACTGTGTGTCAGTAGTTTTTATGTCAGTTGCTTTATGTCAGTTATCAGTGCTATGTATCAGTAATCACACATGTCCAAGCACCCGCAAACACACGCACACAGAGACACACACAGAAATACACGTGCGCACACACACGCACACACACACACACATACACACACACGCAAGCACACACACACAGCCACACAGCCACACATGCACACAGACACGTACACACACGCTTACACACATTCCTGTGGCTGAAATGGCACTTCCTGCTTTGCAGTAGGGCTGGTGAATGAAGGGAACATTCCACAGCTCTGCTTCTATTTTAATCCCTGAACAGAGAACACTGAGTCTCAGAGCCACAGACACAGAGTCACAGCCACAGCCTCTGAGTCTCAGAGCCACAGACACAGAGTCACAGCCACAGCCTCTGAGTCTCAGAGCCACAGACACAGAGTCACAGCCACAGCCTCTGAGTCTCAGAGCCACAGACACAGAGTCACAGCCACAGCCTCTGAGTCTCAGAGCCACAGACACAGAGTCACAGCCACAGCCTCCGAGTCTCAGAGCCACAGACACAGAGTCACAGCCTCTGAGTCTCAGAGCCACAGACACAGAGTCACAGCCACAGCCTCTGAGTCTCAGAGTCATAGAGTCACAGAGTCACAGAGCTGAAGAGTCTCAGAGCCAGGGCTGGAGCTGCTTGAGATCCTGTCTGTCCTAGATTTCCTGCTGAGGGGGCATGCGTAAAGGGCACACACACACACACACTCACATACATACACACTCACACACACACTCATATATACACTCACATACACACAAACACACACTCTTATATACACTCACACTCACGCGCACACACACATACACACACACTCATATATACACTCACACACACTCATATATACACTCACACACACACACTCATATACACACACACTCACATAAACACACACTCACACACACACACACACACACACACACACTGAGAGAGACATCACAAAAGGGCATCTGGGTTCAGGGTGATGGTGGGACACACTCAGAAATACAGTGACAGTGGAGGTACATTATCTTTCTTGAAGGATCAAATTTTTTATAAATGTACCAAGAAAGGACAGCAATGTTCTCATTAGGTACAATTGCTTACCGAGCAGAAAAAGTACAGATTAATTATATATCGCTGGCTATGGGTATAATTTTATGTACCGAGAGGGTGCCGCACCAGCAACAACAATATGCCCCCTTTTAGGCACCTTTATTTCTGAGGGTGCGGTAGGTGGAGGGAATATGGAGCCGTTGGGGTGTGGGGTGCATCCCTTACCGCCCCACCCAACCCTCCCCATCATTCCCATTCTCCACAGAACGCCAGGAATAGCATTTTTAGTGTCTTTCCCCTGGTTTAGGTCGTCTTTGGAGCTGGAATGTTTATGCGTGCTCGACCTAGCAGCAGAAAACTCTGAAACTGGTCAAATAAACAGGGTGTGTGTGTGTGTGTGTGTGTGTGTGTGTGAGTGTGTGTGTGTGTGTGTGTTGGACAGACACTGTATTCAGACTTCATTCAGATTTCATTTTTTTTCGTTAATTTGGACATTAGTAACATTGTTCTGGGTTGTAAATTCTGGAGAGAGAATTTGTGTTTCTGTGTATGTGGACAGTGTGTGTGAGTGTGTGTGTGCGTGTGAGTGTGTGTGTGTATATGAGTGAGTGTGTGTGTGAGTGTGTGTGTGTGTGAGTGAGTGTGTGGACAGTGTGTGTGTGTGAGTGTGTATATGAGTGTGTGTGTGTGTGTATGTGGATGGCAGTATACTATAATGGTTAAGGAACTGGCCTCGTAACATAAAGGTTGCAGGTTTCATTCCCGGTTGGGACACTGTACACCCCGCTGTCTAAGAGTCACGAGGACAATGACCAGGCCACTCCTTCCTGACCTAGTTCTCTGAGGTCAGCTATGGGCCAGCGGTCAGGGTTTATGACTCTACAGTTTAAACTTTTAAAGCCGCAGCTATAAGCACCTTATAAACTGTGCACTGGGCACCTCCTCTCCGGTCTGGGGGGTCCACCTGTGACCTGTGTGGGGGGCTGCTGAGGCAGCCCTGCAGGTGCTACAGGTGAGCGGCACAGGGTCTGCTGGGGTCCCCAGCCCTGGTCCTGGAGAGACACAGGGTCTGCTGGGGTCCCCAGCCCTGGTCCTGGAGAGCCACAGGGTCTGGTGGGGTCCCAAGACCTGGTTCTGGAGAGCCACAGGGTCTGGTGGACCAGGGTTGAGGACCCCAGCAGACTCTGCAGTGCTCTGGGACAAGGGTTTGTGTCTCAGCTGAGGATAGTTATAGGAGCCTTTAGCAGAGCCTTCTGCTGCAGTCATGGTCTAATTCAGGTACATTTGGGTTTTGGAAGGTGGCCGGAAACAGTTCGGTGACACGAGTGCGAATGACCTCACAACCTTTTCCTCCCTGCTGTTGGAAGAGCCAGTATTTCTGTCTTGATGTGTCACTGTGTTTCTGTCCAACACTGCAGACCAAACACAGCTTTACTTCCTTGGGGCCAGAGCAGAAAAAAGAACAAGATTTTATGCTGTTCCTCTCAAGGCTGACTAATATATGGGTCAGTGTAGTCCGTGTAAAAGTGTATTCTGGGTCAGTGTAAGAGTGTGGGTCAGTGGCTGACTGTAATTTGTGGGTCACTTTGTGCATTATGATGAATTCAGAGGTTGGTTGGTGTGTGTGTGTGTGTGTGTGTATGTGTGTGTATGTGTGTGTGTCTGTGAGTGTGTGTGTGTGTATGTGTGTGTGTGTGTGAGTGTGTGCGTGTCTGTGAGTGTGTGTGTGTGTGTGTGTGTGTGTGTGTGTGTGTGTGTGTGTGTGTATGTGTGTGTGTGTGTGTGTGTGTGTGTGTGTGTGTGAGTGTGTGTGTGTGTGTGAGAGTGTGTGTGTGAGTGTGTGTGTGTGTGTGTGTTTACACCTCACCAGTAGCTCATGTCCAGCCCTGGCTAACCAATCACAATCCTGCACAAATCTGCTCAACACATGTTTTACGCACACACGTGCATGTACACACACCATACAAAAAGGACACACACACATGCATACACATACGCTGGATATAAGATGTTATGCCATTATATTGGTGTAATTCATAGATATGTATACTGTAAATAGTAAATTGATGCATTTGGGTAAATGAGTTTCTGTTACAGTGTCCAAAAACTCTCTGAATTCTGGGAGAAAAATATTGTTGAGTCCCTGCTCTAGAGCAGAGCATTGACGTTGTTAGTGAACAGTGTCGGGAAGGTGTGAACGTACTGGACTTAAAGGTACGATAGGTAAGATTTTTGTGTTAAAACATTGTTCCAAGACCATTGTGAATCCTTTCTTATCGTTGAAGAAAGCTCACTGACACGATGACTCACCCTCTGCCTGTGTTTATTGTCCTTAAATTCGGGTTTCAAAATATACAGCTGACACTCTGTACCAAAACATTATATAGCTGGACAATAATTCAAGCATATTGGTTGAAAATTGGTTCTAATTGCCACAGCCAATGGCGTTTCAACGTCAGCACATTTACAGAGAAGGGGAAGGGATAAAACAGTGTTGTGGTTTAAGGATGTTTGTTGCTGCTATCCTTGACCGTTAGAAGTCCGAAATGACCTATTGTACCGTCAACCGTTACCATCTAAAACAATCTAAGACAACCGAACCCCAGCCTCCGGTTCACACAGGCCGCCCCAGGCCCTCAGACGGGCGGGCCGCGCCCTTCTGCTTACAGAAGGATCAGCGGGTCTGTGACCACCCGTCTCAGGAAGCCCCCGCCTGCCAGCGTGCTGAGGTCGACGCGTTGCCGTGGGAACCAGGGCCAAACCTGCTGATCTCTGGGCTTCTGATGCTGCTGTCGCCAGTGCTGACCGTGGGCCGGATTACATTACAGTACATTACCGTTATTCACCTGACGCTTTGATCCAAAGCGACTTACAGTGGATTAGACTAAGCAGTGGACAATCCCCCCCTGGAGCAATGCGGGGTTAAGGGCCTTGCTCAAGTGCCCCAACAGCTGCACTGATCTTATTGTGGCTACACCGGGGCTTGAACCACCAACCTTCTGTTTGTTGTGAAACTGCGGAAGAGACTGAACTGAACCGCATGTTCAGTGATGTCACTTTCCTCATTGCCCAGGTGGGAGAGTCCGTTAGCCGTTAGCCGTTAGCCCCTCTGCGCTGCTGCAGCTGGAATCTGTAACCCCAATCTGCATATCGGACCCCAATCTGCATATCAGACACACTTCTGTAGGGCTTTTAGGGAGCCGCTGGAGAGGTACTGTGTGTGGGGCCTGGGTGGCCTGGCTGGTATGGTGTGTGTGTGTGGGGGGGGACCCCACTTTTGGAGCGTGTGTGTGTGTGTGTGCATGTGTGTGTGCGTGCGTGCGTGCGTGCGTGCGTGCGTGCGTGCGTGTGTGCGTCCGTGTGTGTGAATGTGTGTGTGTGTGGGGGGGGGGGCACTTTTGGAGCGTGTGTGTGTGTGCGTGCGTGCATGCGTGTGTGCATGTGTGTGTGTGTGTGTGTGTGAAGTGCGTGTGTGTGTGTGAGTGTGTGTGTGTGTGGGGGGGACCCCACTTTGGGAGCATGTGTGGGATGTTTGTTTTTCACTGTGGAGGAGCATGACTTTGAAGCCTGAGACTAACAGCCACAGTTTCATTAAACATGGCTTCACATGCGCAAACATCACATTCCTTTCCTTAGTGGTCCAAAATACTGTTAGTATGTCTTTTGGGGGTTTTAAAAAATATAGCTATTTTGGGGGGAAAAAACTATTATTTCCAGACATATAGATACAGTATCAATGAGTTATTTAGCTGAAGATGTAGGTGGGCGGGGGAAGGGAAGAGACATAATCAAACTTCGGCCGGGTCCTGCGCTAGGCGCTTCCAGTAATAAAAAAATAGGTAAGAACCCAGCTGTCGGTCGCGGGGTCTGCTTCTAAAGAGAGAACAGAAAACATGGCAGAGACTTTAAGGGCAGTCTTCAGTAACCGCGCACCTCACAGGAATTACAAAAGCCATCTGGAATCTGAATATTTTCACCCCTTCGGGTTGCCTAGCGTGTCGCTTGTTTCCTGGGCAACACCCCTTTACGGTGTATTTAAACAGGCGCGCCTCTCTCCTCAAAGCGAGCGCGGGGATCGAGAGAGAACGCCTGAAGGACAAACGCGAATCCGCTCTCCGAGAATAACATCGACTGCCATCGACTTTAGCCAACATGCGTGCGATGATTTTTACGAACGCCCACCTCCTTCTACTGATTGTTTGCATGGTAAGCTGACAATAGAATAACCTTTTAATTACGCTGTTTTGCAAAAGCTGTGTTCTGTTCAGTTGCATATTCTCTGTGGTTAATCATAGCTGTTACTGCTATTGTTATTAAAACACGCATGGAATCCGTAGCTTAAATAATTACTGGCCATTCTTATGCTTAACAGACTCTTAGAAAAAGCCTAATTAACACCTCTAGAACAACAGCTATACTGAGCATAATAACACAAAACTACAAAATTAAGACTATC
Source organism: Conger conger (assembly GCF_963514075.1). NCBI lineage: Eukaryota > Metazoa > Chordata > Actinopteri > Anguilliformes > Congridae > Conger > Conger conger. The sequence goes on along the minus strand of NC_083760.1, from coordinate 1,813,406 downwards.
TCAGTTATTGACAAATGACCACCTATAAATATATATATATATATATATATACTATGCATGTGTGTGCGTGTGCGTGTGCGAGTGCGAGTCAGTCAGTCATTGCCACAAATGTTTTGCCCACGTGGGTAAGAACTGCACATCAACAACTCCGCGTGCTCATAACAGAGAGCGTCACAGGCGCGCCGGACTACGCATGCGCTGTGGAGCCGCGGCTCATTGGTCGGATAGTTAGTGTACGGTTAGCGCGAATAGAGCTGAGCGCCGGAGCTGTGGTGGAGAAACGGACAAAGCTGGACCCCTGTAGACGCACCTCTCCCCACCCCTCCATACCTCCCTGTAATCTCTAAACCACTGTTAGCTGCTATTTTTGGTTCTCACAATTCTTTGTCTCATTATTCCTCGGGTTGTGTCCGCAAGGACGTTTTTTGCTACTTGCGCTTGGCCATGTCAACTGCGTATTGTTTTTCCTACACACGTGTGTACCTACTTCATTATTTTTTTAGCGTCGTGGTTCCTGAAACAGTTTTATAGATATAATCCATTGTCCGATTACTCTACAAGATAGTTCTTATCTATGTTGTATTCCTAGCACTTGAAGCCGTACTTCCCACTCGGAACGTCTTTCAGGCTGGAATTTGTTGTACGTCGCTCTGGATAATAGCGTCTGGCAAATGCCTGTAATCTAATGTACAGGAAACGATGACGTTAAATATGCTGACGCAGCCTTAAAGCCAAGGAAAGGAGTTATCGTGTATATTGTGTTCTTACGGCTACAATCTTTACCCTTGTGAATATTCTAGCTAAGACCAGCTGGGACTTTAAAGTGGACATTGCTGGTCTGTGGCTCGTCAAAGCTAGTCGCTGGACAAAGCTACTGAAAGCTGGTTAAGCTCGCAGAGTACTCCGGTGCTCAAACGGGTGGACTCGTTCACTGTAAAGGCTGGTTTGTTGGTGAATAGTTGGTCAGTCAGCTAAAACTTGTCAAAAACACATATTAAACCAACCTGACCGGTTTTGGGCTGGTTTAAGATGGAATTCAGTTTGTGTCCCAGGCGAAGTAGTAACTCTCGTGTTGGAGTATTTGGACCAGCCCCGTCTGTATTCGCGCTCTCTGCTCCACATGTGAATCAGGTTTTGCCTCTGATCGTATTATTTGGCGGTGAAACTAAACCTTAATTCTCCTTAAATTAAACTTGACGCTTGGTATACATATTTAACTGTCATGTAACTGTTCAGTGTATTTTCCCCCAAATTACACGGTAATAATATCTAATAGCCATGTGGTTAGCACGAAGTCGGACGTTGTTTTGCAGTTGGCATCAGGATTCAATGTCTCCATCTAGTGGATATGAACGGTATCACAATCAGACTGGGATTTTGATTGATGCTCAGCGACTGGAGCGTGTGTTTGTGGTACTCTGCATGTAAACGTGTGTATCTGTGCTACCCCGAGAGTGTGTGTGTATGGTACCCTGGGTGTTAACGGTGTGTGTGTGTGTGAGAGTAAATGGTGTGTGTACAGGTATATGTTTACATGTTTGTGTGTGTGTGTGTGTCTGTGGTACCCTGGGTCTTAACAGTGTGTGTGTGTGTAAGTGGTGTGTGTGTGTAAACGGTGTGTGTACAGGTATATGTTTACATGTTTGTGTGTGTGTGTGTGTCTGTGGTACCCTGGGTCTTAACAGTGTGTGTGTGTAAGTGGTGTGTGTGTGTGTAAACGGTGTGTGTACAGGTATATGTTTACATGTTTGTGTGTGTGTGTGTGTCTGTGGTACCCTGGGTCTTAACAGTGTGTGTGTGTAAGTGGTGTGTGTGTGTAAACGGTGTGTGTAGAGGTATATGTTTACATGTTTGTGTGTGTGTGTGTCTGTGGTACCCTGGATGTTAACAGTGTGTGTGTAAGTGGTATGTGTGTGTGTGTGTGTGTGTGTGTCTGTGGTACCCTGGGTCTTAACAGTGTGTGTGTGTAAGTGGTATGTGTGTGTGTGTGTGTGTGTGTGTGTGTGTGTGTGTGTGTGTGTCTGTGGTACCCTGGGTGTTAACAGTGTGTGTGTGTAAGTGGTATGTGTGTGTGTGTGTGTGTGTGTGTGTGTGTGTGTGTCTGTGGTACCCTGGATGTTAACAGTGTGTGTGTAAGTGGTATGTGTGTGTGTGTGTGTGTGTGTAAACGGTGTGTGTTTTTGCCCCAGGCCCTGGCTCAGGACTGCTCCCAGCCCTGTTCCTGCCCCTCTGAAGCGGCCCCCTGTGCGGTGGGCAGCAGCCTGGTTCTGGACGGGTGTGGCTGCTGCAGGGTGTGTGCCAGGCAGGCGGGCGAGCCCTGCTCTCTCTGGGAGCCCTGCGACCACCACAAGCAGCTGTACTGCCACTACCCCCCCCAGAGCGACCGCCCCCCCCCCCAGAGCGACCGCCCCGCCCCCCAGAGTGACCGCCTCCCAGCCGTCTGCATGGGTGAGTCTGCACCACTAACACCACAGAAACTACAGCTCCCACAATGCACTGCAGCCAGCCGCCTGCAGCGCTAACAAACTCAGAAACTACAGCTCCCACAATGCACTGCAGCCAGCCGCCTGCAGCGCTAACACCACAGAAACTACAGCTCCCACAATGCACTGCAGCCAGCCGCCTGCAGCGCTAACGCCACAGAAACTACAGCTCCCACAATGCACTGCAGCCAGCCGCCTGCAGCGCTAACACCACAGAAACTACAGCTCCCACAATGCACTGCAGCCAGCCGCCTGCAGCGCTAACGCCACAGAAACTACAGCTCCCACAATGCACTGCAGCCAGCCGCCTGCAGCGCTAACAAACACAGAAACTACAGCTACCACAATGCACTGCAGCCAGCCGCCTGCAGCGCTAACACCACAGAAACTACAGCTCCCACAATGCACTGCAGCCAGCCGCCTGCAGCGCTAACAAACACAGAAACTACAGCTCCCACAATGCACTGCAGCCAGCCGCCTGCAGCACTAATGGTGCGTTCCATTTACCTCGGAAGTCGGAGCTGGGAATGACGTCACACCCGAGTTGACCGCATTCCAGTAAACAACTCGGATAACCAAGATGGACGCCTCCAGTGCTATTGTTGCTATCGTTGTATCCATTGTTAGCAATACCAGTTGAAAACACCACATTACACAGTATTCTATACATACAAACACCGTAGTAACATGTCCACAGATAGACGTTGGACAGTACTACGTATACCACTTATTTAATTACACAAAAACAAAACAGAAGTGCTAAATAATACATTACGAGAGATTTTATTAACCGTTGACGCACGGAGCAGCCATCTTGGATTTCTAACTCGGGCTTACTCGGTCCTTCCGACTTTCCCAGTCGGAAATCCCACCTCAGGGGGCGTTCCAGTTGAAATGTCCGACTGGGAACTCGGAAATTCCGACTTCCCAGTACAAATGGAACGCACCATAACACCACAGAAACTATGTGAGGATGTGATGGTTAGATGTGAGGATGTGGTGGTTAGAGGTGAGGATGTGGTGGTTAGATGTGAGGATGTGGTGGTTAGAGGTGAGGATGTGGTGGTTAGAGGTGAGGATGTGCAGGTTAGAGCTGAGCTGTGGTGCGCTTGCAGCACGGGAAGGCCAGTCATGTGACCTGGGCGGAGTGGCGTACCGCAGTGGCGAGGAGTTCCAGCCCAGCTGTGACCTCCGCTGCGTCTGTCTGAGCGGAGAGATCGGCTGCGTACCCACGTGCCCCGGCGCCCGGGGCCCGCCCCCCGCCCGCTGCCCCGCCCCCCGCCGTGTGACCGTCCCCGGCCAATGCTGCGAGGACTGGGCCTGTGACCCCGCCCCCCAGGACAGTCCGTTCCAGGGCGCCATGGCTGCTACGTCCAGAAAGAGTACGTGCCTCTTCCTCCTCTTCCTCTTCCTCTCGGGGGAGATGATGGCTGCACTGTGTTTCCTCATTGTGTGTGTGTGTGTGTGTGCTGATGGTGAAGGCTGTGAGATAAGACAGGTGAGGGTGGTGTGTGTAGAGATGTGTGTGTGTGTGAGGCAGGTGAGGGTTGTGTGTAGAGATGTGTGTGTGTGTGTGTGACAGGTGAGGGTTGTGTGTGTAGATGGTGTGTGTGTGTGAGGCAGGTGAGGGTTGTGTGTGTAGATGGTGTGTGTGTGTGTGTGTGTAACAGGTGAGGGTTACCTGGATGAGTGCTGGTCTCACCCTGCTCCTCTCTCAGTGTACAGGGAGGCGGGACTGGGGGCGGAGCTGGAGAGTGGGCGGGATAACTGCATCGCTCAGACCACGCCCTGGAGCGAGTGCTCCGCCTCTTGTGGGATGGGCGTCTCCGCCCGCGTTACCAACGACAACCAGCACTGCCAGCTGGAGAAACAGAACCGCCTCTGCCTGCTCCGCCCCTGCCACGCCCACCAGCAGAGCGCCATCAAGGTGACCACACCCACTGCCCAACCAACCACGCCCAGATCCACCTTCTACTGCAACCTTACACTCCTGCAGCCATGCCCCACTGCATCCATACCACACTGCAGCCATGCCCCACTGCATCCATACCACACTGCAGCCATACCACACTGTAACCACACCACACTGCATCCATACCACACTGCAACCATACCACACTGCATCCATACCGCACTGCAGCCATGCCCCACTGCATCCATACCACACTGTAACCATACCACACTGCAACCATACCACACTGCAACCACACCACACTGCAACCATACCACACTGCAACCACACCACACTGCATCCATACCACACTGCATCCGTACCACACTGCAGCCGTGCCCCACTGCAACCACACCACACTGCATCCATACCACACTGCAACCACACCACACTGTAACATACCACACTGCAGCCATACCACACTGCGTCCATACCCCACTGCATAATGTGTGTGTCTCTCTCTCCCTCAGAGGGGCAGGAGGTGCGTGCGCTCCCTCAGGTCCGTGGGTCCGGTGCGGTTCTCCCTGTCGGGGTGCCGCAGTGTCCGGGCGTTCCGGCTGCGGTTCTGTGGCGTGTGCCGGGATGGGCGGTGCTGCCGGGCCCAGAGCTCGCTGACCCGGCAGGTGGAGTTCCGCTGTCCCGAGGGCGGGCGCTTCCTCCGCAGCGTTATGTTCATCCGCACCTGCACCTGCCACAGCGACCTGTGTCCCCGTGACAACGACATCTTCCACTCTCCACACCTGCGGCCCCTGGGCGGAGACTACCTCATCAGCATGTCACCCCGCCCTGACCACGGCCTCCCGCACTGACCACGCCCCCGCGGCCTGACCACGCCCCCACAGCCTGACCACAAACCCCCCCCCCCCCCCCCCCCCACTGCCTGACCACGCCCCCCACTGCCTGACCACGCCCCCCCACTGCCTGTGTTCTGCACGCCCTTCTGCGGTTATGGTCACTTGAGCACTTAACACGCCGCACCCCAAAATACTGCACTGCCAACCCCATGCACCCCAATACTATCCCCAGACCCCTGCAGTCAGCCGCCGTCGCAGCGAGGGGGCGCTATAGCAGGCGACCGTGGGATGAAGCCTTCTTCTTCACTCCTTTCTTCCAGCAGCGTTTCACAGCTGTCCTGGAGCGCCCCCTAGAGGGGTGTATTACCTCCACAGGGACGTCCGCACCACCAGACTGTGCGCTTGCAGTGGTCATTTGTGCGTAGGGTATGTCCGGGGCCTGAATGTCATGCTCACCTGTTCACCTGTTACCTGTCCACCCTACACTCCGCCCCGCTCGTGTCATGTGACAGAGGCCCCTTCGGAAGCCTGAGTAAAATATAAAGAACAACACATTTAAAATGTGGCTTTAGAATTACCATGGGAGAAGGTACTGTATCATATTTATATTTAAAAATGGAAAAAATGTATTTGTGTAAATATTTGAAATAGCGCATGAAGTGTTTTGTACTGTATTTATTTTATTGTTCTCGATGGGACTGTGGTTACCTGTGCTCTGCCGGCACACAGGTGAGCTCATATCTGCTGCACTTTTTTCAGTTTGAAACAATAAAAGTGATATTTTTATACACCTGCTGGTCTAGTGTTCTTCTGGAGCGCTGAAATGCAAGAGGTCCTCGGTCATCTTAATTCCTACGTTCCTACAAAGAAGTAATAACATGATATTCAATGTGTATCGCCCACACACACAGACACACACTCATGCATGCACACACACACACACAGACACATGCGCACACACACACTCATGCACGCACACACATACGGACACATGCTGACACAGTAACGCCTTTATAAGTTTTACTCTTTTTGTGTATGTGTGCAGGTATGCATGCATGCATGCAGTGACTGTGTGGGTGTGGGTGTGTGTGGTGTGTGTATCTGCATGCAGTGTCAGTGTATGTGTCCATAAAGCATATTTAATATCGAACCAGTTCGTGTTCTTTTTGTGAATAAATGTACTTCAGGCTCCCTCTGGTGGTGTGTGGTGGTAATGCATTCACGGGCTGGGTGTGTATGCAGCTGCAGTTTAATGCAGGGTAGTGCGTTTGTGACAAGGCTGTTTCCATAGCGCCCTGGGGGTGGGGCCTGTTTCCATAGCACCCTGGGGCGGAGCCTGTTTCTATAGCGCCCTGTTTCCATAGTGCAGAGCCGTTACTCTTATCAGCATCTGGGCTCCCCTGACTCCGCCCAGCTCTGGGAAGCTTATCTCTGATTGGGTGTATCTCCCTTGCCCAGCTGAGCTAACCACAGCCTAACCCTCTGATAAAGAGATGGTAGCAATTTACAGGGATTCCCTCTTATGTGTGAGAGAGAGTTTGTGAGCAAGTTGTATGAATGTGCGTGTGTGTCTGTGTGTATGTGTGTGTCTGTATGTGTGTGTGACTGTGTGCGTGTGTGTGTGCTTGTGTGTATATGTGTGTTAGTGTGTTTGTGTGTGTGTGTGTGTGTGCGTGAGCGACTGTGTGTGTTAGTGAGTGTGTGTGCGTGCGTGTGTGTGCATGAGCGTGTGTGTGTGCATGTGTGTGCATGAGCGACTGTGTGTATGTGTGTGTGTGTGTGTTAGTGTGTGCATGAGCGTGTGTGAGTGTGTGTCTGTGCGTGTCTGTGAGCAAATGTTGTGCATGTTTGGTGCTATTTGTGGTGTGATGTTGTGTCTGAAGTGTCTGATTGGAGACGGTCTGAGGGCACAGCTCTACCCTGCTCCAGCTTTTCTGACCTCAGTATTTCTGGAGTGAAAATCCTGTGAAACGCTGTCCAGAGCTTTGGGGTGAAAAGTAAAAGTTTTATAGTGATGTAGCCAGGCCATATCTGGGGTTAATCCAGTCTGTGTCAAAACATCTCTCAACCTACAGTTCCACCCCCTATTCCTCTAGCCTGAGATTCCACCCCTCTATTCCTCTAGCCTGAGATTCTACCCCTCTATTCCTCTAGCCTGAGATTCCACCCCTCTATTCCTCTAGCCTGAGATTCCACCCCTCTATTCCTCTACCCTGAGATTCCACCCCTCTATTCCTCTAGCCTGAGATTCTACCCCTCTATTCCTCTAGCCTGAGATTCCACCCCTCTATTCCTCTAGCCTGAGATTCCACCCCTCTATTCCTCTACCCTGAGATTCCACCCCTCTATTCCTCTAGCCTGAGATTCCACCCCTCTATTCCTCTAGCCTGAGATTCCATCCCTCTATTCCTCTAGCCTGAGATTCCACCCCTCTATTCCTCTAGCCTGAGATTCCACCCCTCTATTCCTCTAGCCTGAGATTCCACCCCTCTATTCCTCTAGCCTGAGATTCCACCCCTCTATTCCTCTACCCTGAGATTCCACCCCTCTATTCCTCTAGCCTGAGATTCCACCCCTCTATTCCTCTAGCCAGAGATTCCACCCCTCTATTCCTCTAGCCTGAGATTCCACCCCTCTATTCCTCTAGCCTGAGATTCCACCCCTCTATTCCTCTAGCCTGAGATTCCACCCCTCTATTCCTCTACCCTGAGATTCCACCCCTCTATTCCTCTAGCCTGAGATTCCATCCCTCTATTCCTCTAGCCCGAGATTCCACCCCTCTATTCCTCTAGCCTGAGATTCCACCCCTCTATTCCTCTAGCCTGAGATTCCACCCCTCTATTCCTCTAGCCTGAGATTCCACCCCTCTATTCCTCTACCCTGAGATTCCACCCCTCTATTCCTCTAGCCTGAGATTCCACCCCTCTATTCCTCTAGCCTGAGATTCCACCCCTCTATTCCTCTGGCCTGAGATTCCACCCCTCTATTCCTCTAGCCTGAGATTCCACCCCTCTATTCCTCTACCCTGAGATTCCACCCCTCTATTCCTCTAGCCTGAGATTCCACCCCTCTATTCCTCTAGCCAGAGATTCCACCCCTCTATTCCTCTAGCCTGAGATTCCACCCCTCTATTCCTCTAGCCTGAGATTCCACCCCTCTATTCCTCTAGCCTGAGATTCCACCCCTCTATTCCTCTACCCTGAGATTCCACCCCTCTATTCCTCTAGCCTGAGATTCCATCCCTCTATTCCTCTAGCCCGAGATTCCACCCCTCTATTCCTCTAGCCTGAGATTCCACCCCTCTATTCCTCTAGCCTGAGATTCCACCCCTCTATTCCTCTAGCCTGAGATTCCACCCCTCTATTCCTCTACCCTGAGATTCCACCCCTCTATTCCTCTAGCCTGAGATTCCACCCCTCTATTCCTCTAGCCTGAGATTCCACCCCTCTATTCCTCTGGCCTGAGATTCCACCCCTCTATTCCTCTAGCCTGAGATTCCACCCCTCTATTCCTCTGGCCTGAGTCATTACAGCCAAGAATGAATGACTGCCTGTGAGTGCTTTTCTCATTCACAATGATTTTTCTGTAAATATGACTCATAGCATAAATACATCCCGCTCCCTACTATTGATAACCGGCTGGATTTATGCCCTGTGACAGTACCTTGTGGAGCAATTTTAGAAATGATTTCAGACAAGAATGGACAGGTTTACTAACATCGTCTTCTCTTGGGAGGCATTTGAACGTCTCACAGCAAATGACAGGTATAACCTGCTCATCAAAACCTGGCATGTTATTGTTCACTGATCATATTCATCCATCCATCCATCCATTATCTGAACCCGCTTATCCTGAACAGGGTCACAGGGGGCTGGAGCCTATCCCAGCATACATTGGGCGAAAGGCAGGAATACACCCTGGACAGGTCGCCAGTCCATCGCAGGGCACACGCACCATTCACTCACACACTCATACCTATGGGCAATTTAGACTCTCCAATCAGCCTAACCTGCATGTCTTTGGACTGTGGGAGGAAACCGGAGTACCCGGAGGAAACCCACGCAGACACGGGGAGAACATGATTCAATGTTATATTCAATTCAATGTTATTTGTATAGTGCTTTTCAGGGAGGACTGTCCCAAAGATGCTTTTACAGAGTAACAGAACGGACGAAAATAGTCCCCCAGAGAGTGCATGAGAAAAATTCCCTCGTGGGGTGAAAACCCCTCAAACAGTTATATAACTGTGAGACAACCATGCCGTGTCTTTATTTGGCCAAATGAAATTGAACACTTGTTTAACAAAGCAGTCTCACTCCCGCAGTGCATTCTGATGCGCGTGACGCACACACCTGACGGCAAGAGCACCTGACTGAGGTCAGCTGACATCCAGCCAACCAGCAGCAGCAGAATGAGCTTCGGTTTTTACACAACCGCCCCCCCCTCCCGCCGCCGGCCCGCCTGACGCGCGCCCCTGACGCACGCCCTTGTCGCGCGCCTCCGCCAATCCCGTACCTGAGCTCGAGCCCTGTGCGCATCAAGGGGGCGGGCTCCGGCGGCACGCGCACCCCACCCCCGTCCTGCGCCGCTAGAGACTTGAGGCAGTGCAAAGCGTGTGCCACATCCGCATCCCGAGCACCGGGAACTGGGGTCACTGGAGTAAATTTAAAGCGCAGAAATCGGGGGAAACCGGTGTCTACACTCACAGGTAAGCGCATCATCTCCGTATTGACGCCGTTTACGGGTTGTCACGGCTGTTGTCACGCAGTTTGAGAGCTGTCTTTTAATTTGAGGAATATGGTGTAGAAATGTAGGCTACAATCATTGAAATACAGATCAATAAACCTTTCTATCTGATCGCTTTATGTGGATCATCTTTTGAGGTCTGAAATACCTCTCCGTTTTAACGGCTCGTTCGGGGCGGGAGTCGCCGATAGCTCGGCTGGATGGTGAGTCTCAGGCGGTTGGACCAACTTGTGGCACTGACATTAGCGGCTGAAGTTAAATATGAGGCAGTTTGATGAACACGGTCCCCGCTGGCTTTCGTGCTCGTTGGCTCTCCTGTGTAACTGCGCTGCTGTAATGTTGCGCAGACTCTTGCCAGAGCTCCGAGTCTCTTTCATATCAGGACCGTCACCCTCGGAGATAAGCGGCGCAGGGACCGTGTCTGTTTTGGAGGGACGTCCGTCACCCGCGTCGTCATGACACTTATTTTTGCATGTCATGCAGAGTTTTTCGCGAACTTGGTTAGTGTAATATAACGATATATTCTGTTTGGTTAAGGGGTTACTATTAGATCATTGGAGTCGTTATCACGGGCATGAGTGATACTAAAAGCCCAGGAAGACGCCGCTTTCTGTCCGTTTATAAATTCGTGATACATGGACACAGATGCAGACCGCACCATCCCTGGCAGGCTATCGGTGCCGGCGTGTGTGTGTATGTGCGTTCTGGACTCGTGTATGTACGTGCCTGTGCGTGTCGTGGACCGGCTCCTCTCCGCGGAAAGCACTGTACAGCGTAGAATCGCGGAGATGCGGAGCGATGGGAGCCTCCTCAGCGTCAGCTTTTGCGGAGCGATACTCACTTTAACTATTTACAATGTAGTCAGTAAGCCTTTTGCTCCTTTTGCCAAAGCGGCGTACGCTTAGCTTCAGCATTGCGTTTCACGTAGTTTTTGAACGCCATAAGAGCTAGACATATTAAAGCAAAACTGGTCTGACCTGCTCTAGACGAGGTTTCAACGCTCGGTGCCACTCACTATGCATGGAACCGCCAGTGCTTCATTACGTATCTAATATCAAATATCGATCTTATCATGGCTACACCAGGGCTTGAGCCACCAAACTTCCGTCATGTACCTTAGCCACTAGGCTCCAGGCTGCCCCGTAACTGTCCCGCAACAATCGCGTGAGTCTGGTTCTGTATTATATGGTTTCTGTAGCTGGAAGTGCTGTTTCTCACTGTCTACAGAATATAAATAATATTGGGTATGTACCTGGACAGGAGTTCATCTGAGGCAGACTGCTGGGTGATAGATGTTACAGACTGCTGGGTGATAGATGTTACAGACTGCTGGGTGACAGATGTTACAGACTGCTGGGTGATAGATGTTACAGACTGATGAGGAAACGAAGTGGGGAACAAACCTGCTGGCTTTGCAGACACACACTGCAGCTTTCTGTGGATAACATAAACATAACGTAAACATAACGTAAACATAACAGGCCGTTCAGCCCCAGCAATGCTGGCCTGTTCCTACCACTGATGTGTACCTGCTGCTTAGTTCACCTAAAAGCTAAATGGTATCTAGCACTGGTCTGAGAAGGTGTAGGTGCTGGTCAGTGCAGGTGGGTGTAGGTGCTGTCTGCTCAGGTGTAGGCGCTGGTCTGAGCATATACATATACTATATCTACAGTGATATCATACACTATATCTACAGTGATATCATATACTATATCTACAGTCATATACATATACTATATCTACAGTGATATCATATACTATATCTACAGTGATATCATATACTATATCTACAGTGATATCATATACTATATCTACAGTGATATCATATACTATATCTACAGTGATATCATATACTATATCTACTGTGATATCATATACTATATCTACAGTCATATCATATACTATATCTACAGTCATATCATATACTATATCTACAGTCATATACATATACTATATCTACAGTCATATCATATACTATATCTACAGTCATATCATATACTATATCTACAGTCATATCATATACTATATCTACAATCATATACATATACTATATCTACAGTCATATCATATACTATATCTAGTCATATACATATACTATATCTACAGTCATTTTTACATTTACATTTTAGTCATTTGGCAGACGCTTTTAATCCAAAGCGACTTACAAGTGCAGTCATATCATATACTATATCTACAGTCATATCATATACTATATCTACAGTCATATACATATACTATATCTACAGTCACTGAAGGATGTCCCAGCCAGAATGATGTCAGAGACTAGCGCGCGCACACACACACACACACACACACACACCATACACACACACACACAGACACAGACACACTGAGCCCTGCCACATAAATGCTACTCAGAGTTAACAATGTCACACTCTCGGCATAGCAACATCACACTCTCAGCTTAACAATATCACATTCCTAGTTAGCAATATCACACATTATTTTTAGGCCCCAGAGAAACTGCTCATGGTATATCATTACCTGCAGTCAGCACAGGAGGCTGTGTGTGTGTGTGTGTGTGTGTATGTCCATGAGTCCACAAGCCTGATATTCAGCTGTCCGCTGAAGCTGAGACACAGTATAAACCAGCACCGGTAGTCTAAACCGGGGCAGTCTGTAGCATAGTGGTTAAGGTAAATGACTGGGACGCCCAAGGTTGATGGTTCTAATCCCGGTGTAGCCACAATAAGATCCGCACAGCCGTTGGGACCTTGAGCAAAGCCCTTAACCTTGCATTGCTCCAGGGGAGGATTGTCTCCTGCTTAGTCTAATCAACTGTACATCGCTCTGGATAAGAGTGTCTGCCAAATGCCAATAATATAATGTAATGTAATGTAAACCAGCACAGTCTAAACTAGGACAGTCTAAAACAGCACAGTCTAAACCAGCACAGTATAAACCAGCACAGACACAGTTCTGTCCTGATCCTGCCTCCATTTTGCTGACCTCTCTTTCTTTTCTCCCCCCCCTCAACTCCGACCCTGTCCGCGGGCACGACCTTCCATGGATACGTCGCCCTACACCGGACACGCCCTCTCTGCGGACTTTGGTGAGTTCCTCTCTTCTCCTCCGTTCCTCTCTCCATCTGTCGGTGAGGTCACGTGCGTGTATCAGATCATTTTGGGATCGATCTCCCCTCTCCCTGATTGGTCCGGCCTTCACAGCTGTGTGTGACTGGCTCCGCCCTGGACCGCGCCGCCCGGTTCAGCCGGGGTTCTGCTGTAGAGGGGGCTCTGCTCTGGAGCCGGGGTTCTGCTGTAGAGGGGGCTCCGCCCTGGAGCCGGGGTTCTGCTGTAGAGGGGGCTCTGCTCTGGAGAGTGCGCTGGCTTCATTTATAGTTCTGCATTTCTGCACCACCAGCGAATACGAGAGTGGGGGGGGGGGTATTTTTAGATCTCAAAGGCAGATGATGAAAAATGTATAATCTGATGTGACAGGACTGCAGCACGAGGTCTGGTGGAGGATCATATCTCTGTCGTCCTGCGTGCAGATGTGTTCCAGATATGAGACCTCAGTGTCTGTTACACGTGTGTGTCTGTTACACGCCATGTGTCTGTTACACGCGTGTGTCTGTTACACGCCATGTGTCTGTTACACGCGTGTGTCTGTTACACGCTGAATGTCTGTTACACGCGTGTGTCTGTTACACGCCATGTGTCTGTTACACGCGTGTGTCTGTTACACGCTGAGTGTCTGTTAAATGCTGAGTGTCTGTTACACGCGTGTGTCTGTTACATGCTGAGTGTCTGTTACACCCCGTCTGTCTGTTACAAGCCGAGTGTGTTACTGTGTTGCTGAATGAGACAGACGGACAGACATGCGTTTTGCTCTGTTGCTCACTGTCACACAGCTCTGTTGGAGGCAGCAGCACCTCTCTAACAGCGCCTGTTTGCCTGTGTGCTTTATAAAGAGGATCTTATCTGCAAGCCAGAAACCTTCCAGGGTCTACAGCACTGCACCTCCCTGTCAAAACCAAACTGGACTTGGGGGGTGGGGGGTTATCTCCCCGGCGCAGACGTCCCCCCCAGGGCGTGGCCCCTGCAGGAATAACGTAGTCAGCCTGGCTGGGCTCTGCATGCTGCAGCTTTCAG